>NW_019943469.1:72361-139887 GCF_002910315.2 Salvelinus sp. IW2-2015 | reverse complement strand
CAAGGAAATTATCTAACAGAGAAAAATTGTCCTCCTGTGTCTAACCTATATATCCCCCCACTAGAATTCCCCATACTTTTAATGAAGACAGCTTTCTCCATCCTGAATGAGGAAATCAATCATTTCCATGCCCAGGACATGTATTATCTGTGGCGACCTAAATGCCAAGAACTGGACAGAAACCTGGACACCCTCAGGCACAACAGGGGACAAAACACCCTACCTGGACGGTACAGCATTCCCTCCCCCATATGCCCCCCTAGGCACAACTACGACAATCTAAACAACAAAACGGGGTCACAAACTTCCTGCCATCTTCTGTCGCCACGCTGGTAAAATAAGTACATAGTCAATGGTAGGCTTCGAGGGGACTCTATGGTAGGTTCACCTAATAAGCTCATCTCCTTGCAGAGCCACTGTAGACTACTTTATCAACTTGACTCAATCCAGAGTCTGCTCAGAGGCGTTCACAAGTCAGCACCCACTGACACCCCTATCAGACCACAGCAATAATCAACAGTCTAACTTGAACAGAAGCAATACGCTCAATCACGAGTCATTCAAGCCCAAAGGAACTGAGTAGTAACATAAGAAAATGCTATAGATGGAAGGGAATGCAGTTTGGAAATTCTACAAAAAACAATTAGACAAACAGCAAAATTCAATCCCTTTTAAAGGACAACTTCCTGGGTAAAACGTTCCACTGCAATAGTGAAGGTGTAAACTTGGCAGTAGAAAATCTATAACAGTTATTTGACCTTCAGCTTCCCTATCAAACCTAAAAATCTCAATAGGAAAAAACCGAAGAAAAATGAACCAACAATGACAAATGGTTTGATGACGAATGCAAAAATCTAAGAAAATAAATGAGAAGAAACTGTCCAACCAAAAACATAGAGACCCGGAAACCTGATCTACGCCTTCACTATGTGAATCACTAAAACAATACGAAATACACTACAGGAAAAAGAAGGAAACAGCACGTCAGAAATTCCAGCTCAAATGAATTGAAGAATCCATAGACTCTTAACCACTGCTGGGAAAATGGGAAAACACTAAACAAACAACAAACACGAAGGGAATTATCTATCCAAATGTGGAGATGTATGGGTAAACCACTTCTCCAATCTTTTTTGGCTCTATAACAAAAGAATTAAGAGCAAAAACATATACATGATCAAATACATAATCCTTGAATCAACTATTAATAGACTACCAGAACCCACTGGATTCCCAATTAACCTTAACGAGTTACAGGAACAAAATTAAAAAAAACCCTCCAACCCAAAAAAAGGCCTGTGGTGTTATGGTATCCTTAAATGAAATTGATCAAAATATACAGACAACAAATTCCAATTGGCTATAACTTTTTTTAAAACTCTTTAACATCGTCCTTAGCTCTGGCATCTTCCCCAATATTTGGAACCAAGGACTGATCACCCCAATCCACAAAGTGGATACAAATTTTGACTCCCAATAACTACCGTGGAATATGCTGTCAACAATAAACCTTGGGGAAAATCCTCTGCATTATCATTAACCAGCAGACTCGTAAACTTTCCTTCAATTGAAAACAATTGTTACTGAGCAAATGTCAAATTGGCTTTTACCAAATTACCGGTACAAAGACCATGGTATGTCCCCCCCCCCCCCCCCCCCAACCCTACACACCCTAATTGACAACCAAACAAACCAAAACAAAAGGCAAAGTCTTCTTCATGCTTTGTTGATTTCAAAAAGCCTTCGACTCAATTTTGGCGATTGAGGGTTCTTGCTATACAAATGATGAAAGTGGTGTTGGGGAAAAACAATACGACATGATAAAATCATGTACACAAAACAACAAGTGTGCGGTTTAAAATTGGCAAAAAAACACACCATTATCTTCAACACAGGGTCGTGGGGTGAGACAGGGATGCAGCTTAAGCCCCACCCTTCTTCAACATATATATCACACGAAATTGGCTGCGTGGCACTAGAACAGTTCTTCTGCAGCACCAGGCCTCACCCTACTAGCAATCCGAAGTCAAATGTCTACTTGTTTGCTGATGATCTTGATTGCTTCTCGCACCAACCAAGGAAGGGCCTACGAGCAGCACCTAGATCTTCTGCACAAGATTCTGTCAGACCCTGGGCCCTGACAGTAAATTTCAGTAAGACCAAAATAATGGTGTTCCAAAAAAGCCAAGTCACCAGGTCCACAAATTCCATCTAGACACCGTTGCCCTTAGAGCACACAAAAAATATTACATACCTCGGCCTAACATCAGGCACACAGTTAACTTCCACAAAGCTGTGAAGACGATCTGAGAGACAAGGGCAAGAAGGGCCTTCTATTGCCATCAAAAGGGAACATAAATTTCAAACATTACCAATTAGGATCTGGCTAAAAATACTTTGACATCACGTCAATAAGAGGCCCATTGCCCTTTATGGTTGTGAGGTCTCGGGGTCCGCTCACCAACCAGATTTTCACAAAATGGTACAAACACCAAATTGAGACCTGCATGCAGAATTCTGCAAAAAACTATCCTCCGTGTACAACGTAGAACACCAAATAATGCATGCAGAGGCCCAGAATTAGGCCGATACCACTAATTATCAAAATCCAGAAAAGGAGCCGTTAAATTCTACAACCACCTAAAAGAAGCGTTTCCCAAACCTTCCATACAAAGCAATCACCTACAGAGAGATGAACCTTGGAGAAGCAGTCCCCTAAGGCCAAGCTGGTCCTGGGCTCTGTTCACAAACACACCCCACAGAGCCCCAGGCGACAACAGCACAATTAGAACCCACCAAATCATGAGGAAAACAAAAAATAATTACTTGACACATTGGAAGATTAACAAAAAAACAGAGCAAACTAGAATGCATTTGGCCCTAAACCAGGAGATACACAGTGGCAGAATACCTGACCACTGGGACTGACCCAAACTTAAGGAAAGCTTTTGACTATGTACAGACCTCAGTGGAGCATAGCCTGCTATGAGGGAAAGCCGCCGTAGCAGACATGACTCTCAGAGAAGACAGGCTATGTGCCACACTGCCCACAGAAAATGAGGTGGAAACTGAGCTGCACTTCCTAACCTCCTGCCCAAATGTATGACCATTATTTAGAGAGACATATTTTCCCTCAGATTTCACGATCCACCAAAAGAATTCGAAAAACAAATCCAAAATTTGATAAACTCCCATATCTACTGGGTGAAATTCCACAGTGTGCCCATCACAGCACAAAGATTTTGTGACCTGGTTGCCACAAGAAAAGGGCAACCAAGTGTAAGAACAAACACCCACTGTAAATACAACCCATATTTATGATTTATTTATTTTAACTTGTGTTGCTTTAACCATTTGTACATTGTTACAACACTGCATAAATATATATGACATTTGTAATGGTCTTTATGTTTTGAAACTTCTGTATGTGTAATGTTTACTGTTCATTTTTATTGTTATTTGACTTTTGTATATTACCTACCTCAACTTGCTTTGCAATGTTAAACACATTGTTTTTCCCATGCCAATAAAGCCCCTTGTTGAATTTTGAATTGAATTTGAATTGAGAGAGAGAGAAGAGAGAGAGGAGAGAGAGGAGAGAGAGAGAGGAGAGAGCAGAGGAGCCTTTCTATTGACCATCAAAAGGAACATAAAATTTCAACTACCAAATTAGGATCTGGCTAAAAAATACTTTGAATTCAGTCATAGAAGCCCATTGCCCTTTATGGTTGTGAGGTTCTGTGGCGTTCCTCTCACCAACCAAGATTCACAAAATGGGACAAACACCAAATTGAGACTCTGAAATGCAGAATTCTTGCGCAAAAATATCCTCCCGGTGTACAACGTAGTTAGAACACCAAAATAATGCATGCAGAGGCAGGAATTAGGCCGGATACCCACTAATTATCAAAATCAGAAAAGAGCCGTTAAATTCTACAACCACCTAAAAGGAAGCGATTCCCAAACCTTCCAATTAACAAAGCCATCACCTACAGAGAGGATGAACCTGGAGAAGAGTCCCCTAAGCAAAGCGATGGTCCTAGGCTCTGTTTCACCAAACACAAACCCACACCCCACAGAGCCCCAGGGACAACAGCACAATAGAACCCAACCAAATCATGAGAAACAAAAAAGATTAATTACTTGACACATTGGAAAGACATTAACAAAAAACTGAGGCAAAACTATAATGCTATTGGCCCTAAACAGAGGAGTACACATGGCAGAATACCTGACCACTGTGACTGACCCAACTTAAGAAAGCCTTTTGAACTATGTACAGACTCAGTGGAGGCATAGCCTTGCCTATGAGAAGGGCCGCCGTAGGCAGACATGGCTCTCAAGAGAAGACAGGCTATGTGCACACTGCCACAAATGAGGGTGGGAAAACTGAGCTGCACTTCCTTAACCCTCTGCCCAATGTATTGACCATATTAGAGAGACATATTCCCTCAGATTACACAGTCCACAAAGAATTTGAAAACAAATCCAATTTTGATAAACTTCCATATCACTGGAAGAATTCCACAGTTCTCATTCACATAGCAGCAATTTGTGACTTTGCCACAAAAAAAAGGGCAACGATGAAGAACAAACACATTTATTCAACCCATATTATCTTATTATTTTAACTGTGTGCTTTAACCATTATCATTGTTACAACCTGTTAATAATATATAAATTTTGTAATGTTTTATTGTTTGAAAATTTCGTAGTGTGTAATGTTTACTGTTAATTTATTGTTTATTTCACTTTTGTATTAATATCACCTCACTTGCTTTTGGCAAATTTCAACCACATGTTCCCATCCAATAAAGCCCCTTGAATTGAATTGAATTGAATTGAGAGAGAGTGTCGTCACTGCATGCGTGTTGGTTGCGTATGTTCTCATGGTTTGCTTTTTATATCCTCTTGGATGTGAAACATATTACTAGCGGCCTATGACATTGAAAAAAAGGAGGAACCATGAACAGGGGTAAATGTGTTATTCTAGTTCTTAAAACAGTTATACTGTAACGTGGAGAGAACGCTCTAAGGAGAGTTCACTATCACAAAAAGCTGAAGCTATTTTACATAATCTCTATGAAATACCAGAAAATTAAGTAATACTCAAGCCTTTTAACCCTCTACATGGGGTGGGGTGGGGGCTGTGTGGCATTATTTAAGATGCTCTTTGAAAATGTAGGGTGTCAGATGTTTTCGGAAGATGGGCAGGGACTCTGCTGTCCTAGCTTCATGGTCGAAGCTGGTTCCATAATTTGGGTGCCAGGACAGAGAAGAACTTGGACTGGACTGAGCGGGAGCTGCCCTCCCATAGGAGTGGGAGAGCCAAGAGGTGGCAGAACGGAGTGCTCGGGTTGGTGAATAGGGTTTGAGCAGAGCCTAAAGGTAGGGAGAAGCAGTTCCTCTTGCTGCTCTGTAGGCAAGTACCATGGTCTTGTAGTGGATGCGAGCTTTGAATGGAAGCGGAGGAGTGGGTGACATGGGAGAACTTGGGAAGGTTGAACACCAGGTGGGCTGCAGCATTCTGGATAAATTGCAGGGGTTTGATGGCACAAGCAGGGAGCCCAGCCAACAGAGTAGCAGTAGTCCAGATGGGAGAGGACAAGTGTCTGGATTAGGACCTGCGCCACTTCCTGTGTCATGCAGGTTCATTCTATACGGATGTTGTAGAGCATGAACCTGCAGGAGCGCGTTACTGCTTTGATGTTTTCAGAGAACGACAGTGTGTTGTCCAGGGTCACACCTAGGTTCTTTGCACTCTGGGAGGGGGACACTGTTGAGTTGTAAACCGTGATCTAGGAGAATGAGAACAGAAGAGAGAGAGAGAGTCAGCTTTGGCAGTGCGGAGAGCCTCCGTGACACAGAGAAGAGCAGTCTTGGTTGAGTGACCTGTCTTGAAGCCTGACTGGTTAGGGTCAAGAAGATGGTTCTGAGAGAGAGAAAGTGAGATAGTTGGTCAGAGATTAGGGTCAGAGGTCAGGGACACTCAAGTGTTTTGGAAAGAAAAGAAAGAAGGAATATTGTTCTGTAGTTTTTCTACATCAGTTCACCTGACACAAGACTAAATCCAAACATTACACTGTTGATTTCATGTGCATTTTACATTTACAGTACTTTTCATAGGATTTGTTGATAACGAAATCTGAAAATACTCTTGATACTTTCAGTAACATGATAAGACTATTCCTAGAAAATGTGGGGTAGGTGCAACATAAGATAAAAAATTTACAATGGTTTGAGTGAGGACTAACTGGTATCTCCAAGTGGCCACACACCTCTCCAAAGTGTGCAGAGTTCCTAATTCAATCCTCTAAACCAGGGGTGTCAAAGTCAAATGGACGGAGGGCCAAATAAAAAATTTAGCTACAAGCCGAGGGCCGGACTGTTCGAATGTTCATTGAAAATTTTTTAAATGACGCATATAGTCTAGTGAACCTAATTGAACCTACTGAAAACCTAACAAATATATTCCAATATGATCAGATAAATAAAGCAATATTTTCTTATGGCTCTGTCAGTAATCTTTAATTTTCAACAGACACAAAAGACAAATTTCCTTTATATAAAAATCCCCATAACATGAACATTAAATGAAAGAAACCGGTATTCAAGGCACCATCAGTAGCCTATATTTTCTATTTTAGCAAAAGTGGGCTAAATTTTACGTTCAAAGAAAAAAAACTGAATAATATGCATTTTTATTCAATCCACTCAACTGAAATATTTTTAATATAATTGGATTGAAATACAATAAATAAAGTGCAAAATCTATTAATCAAAAACACTTTGTTTAGAGGAGAAGTAACATGCAGTGAAAACAATATTAACTTATCATTTATAAACTTTGAACTGAGTAAAAACTCTAAATATGTGATTGCACAGTAATGTTCACTTGTTTGAGGTTGAGGGTGATAACTTGGTGGTGTCCCATCTTTTTCACAAGTTCATCAATGTTCGGGGTAAGCTCTGAGCTGAGGAAATCCTCAGAGATTGAGTGGAGGTGTTCAGCAGTAAGTCGACTTCTGTGTGATGTTAGTTCAGGTTATCAAGAAAACAGTTGTTCACACAGGATATGTGCTGCAAACATAGACAAGTTTGAGCAGCTGGATGGCAGCTGGGGCATTGGTGTCGGGGAGGAAACGGGCGAACTCCGCAGCACCCACGGCGATATTTTGCCCTCAGTGCATCATTGAATTGGAGGTCAATCAACTCCATTTGGAGGTTGGTGGTGAGCTTTCCCAGTCAACAGCAAATGGGTACCGAGCAGTTCCAACCTGCTATTTTTGTGCTTCAAAGCTAGCAAATCGGGTCGAAAGTCAGCGGCAAGCATACCTATTTTATCAGCCAACTGTGCGCTCCTGGGAACGCACTGGTAGAGAGCTCCACCGTTGCATTGTGGGAAATGTAGTATTGGTGCTGTAAAAGATCGCGGGCTGCCGGCTTGCTGCGGTTGCGGGCCGGTTCTAATAATAAATCAAGATCATCCCAGGGGCCGTAAAAACTTCTCGCGGGCCGGATGTGGCCCGCGGCCTTGACTCTGACATATACTGCTCTAAAACTTCCAACGCTGCATATGGATCCTATCCAACTATCAACTGAAAGGCGCTTTTATGTGCTTGGCCTCCATGTTGAACATAATAAACGGCTCTCTATCCACCGGATGTGTACCAAATCTCAAAAAGTGGCAGTAATAAAGCTCTCTTGAAAAAGCCAAACCTTGACCAGAAAATATAAAAACTATCGGCCTATATCTGAATCTTCCATTCCTAAATTTAGAAAAAGCTGTTGCGCAGCAATCACTGCACTTCCTGAAGACACAATGTATACGAAGTGCTTCAGTCTGGTTTTAGACCCATCAATAGCACTGAACGCTTGCTTGTTTGAAGGTGGTAAATGACCTTTTAATGGGCGGTCAGACGAGGCTCTGCATCTGTCCCTCGTGCTACTAGCCTTAGTGCTGCCTTGATACCATCGTACCCATTCTTTTGGAGAGACTGGAAACCCAAATTGGTCTACCGGAAAAGTTTTGGCTTGGTTTAGATCTTATGGTCGGAAAGATATCAGTTTGGTCTCTGTGAATGGTTTGTCCTCTGACAAATCAACTGTAACATTTCGGTGTTCCTCAAGGTTCCGTTTTAGGAACCACTATTGTTTTTCACTATATATTTTAACCTCTTGGGGATTCATTCGAAACTAATGTTAACTTCACTGCTATGCGAATGACCACAGCTGTACAATTTCAATGAAACATGGGTGAAGCCCCTAAAATGCCCTCGCTAGAAACCTGTGTTTCAGAATAGGATAGTGGAGAATGCTGAAAACGTTCTACTTTTAAACTCGAATAAACAGAGATTGCGTTTCTAGGTCCCAAGAAACAACAGATATCTGTTGACATCTGACAATTAATCTGATGGTTGTAAAGTCGTACTCAAATAAAACTGTGAAGGACCTCGGCGTTCTAAACTCTGGACCCTGATCTCTCTTTTGACAACATATCAAAGACTGTTTAAGGACAGCTTTTTTCCAATCTACGTAACAATTGCAGAAAATAGATTTTTCTGTCCAAAATGTGCAAGAAAAATTAACATCCCATAGCTTTTGTTACTTCTAGGTAAGAACTACTGCAATGCTCTACTTTTCCGGCACCCGGATAACACAATAACTTTCAGTTAGTGCTAAAATAGCTGCTAGAAATCTTACTGATACAATAATTTGATCATATTACCCAGTGCTAGCTTCCCTACAACAATAGGCTCCTGTTAAGGCAATAGGGCTGATTTCAAAGTTTTCACTGTTAAATCCTAGAAAGTTGCTTGTCATTGCGGTTGGCTCACATGACCTATCTTTCCGATTGGTCCTGCGTACATACCTCACACGTACGCACGGGTCACAAAGAAACGCGAGGCCTCCTAATTGTCCCTAGAATTCTCTAGACAATAACAGACTGGATGCGGGCTTTCTCACTAAATAGATCTTCGCATTTTTATGACAAGTCCTGCCCTAACCCATGTGGAGACGGCAGAACTCGGTCTCAACCGTTTAAGGTTATTACTGAAGACTTATTCTTAAGTAGGTCATTGATTGAGTGTAGTCTGGCCAGGGAACGTGAAGGTGAACGGAAAGGCTCAGAGAACGAACCGCCCTTGCTGTCTCTGCTGGCCGGTTCCCCTCTCTCCCTGGTATTTCTCTGCTCTAACCCTAATACAGGGGCTGACGTCACTGGCTCTACGTGAGCTTGATCTTCATGCCATTCCTAGGAGGGGTGGTACTTGAGGTGGGTTGAGTTATGATCGATACCGCGGAGCATTGCCCCCCCCCCCCCTGGTTTGGCTGTGGTGGAGCCGCATCCTTGCCTCGCCTATACTCAGCGACATCGTGTATGTCTGGCGGGATGTGGTGTCTAGGAACGCTTGGAGTATGGGTATCGAAGAGATGAGTACCTTGTGTAAGATATCCTCTTAGTGGTGGTGGGAGGTGTCTTGCAACGTATGCGGTGGCGGAATTATTCCTTCGTTTGGCCCTGTCCGTGGGGTATCTCTACGGATGGGGCCACCATAGTCATGAACTACCTGTCTCAGGCCTCCAGTAATGCATACTGTGCAGTCAGAATATGGTGTGCGAGGCTAGGGTCAGTTGTTATATCTGGAGTACTTCTCCTGTTTTATCCGGTGTCCTGTGTGTTTAAGTATGCTCTCTCTATTCTCTCCTTATCTCTCTCTCTCGAGGACCTGAGCCCTAGGACCATGCGTCAGGAACTACCGGGACTCCGTGAGATATACCTGGCGGTCGCCACGCTCTGCTGCTGCCAGTCTTCAACTGCTCGCCTATGAAACCTACTGAAACGCACCGGACGTGCTACCTTCCCAGACCTGCTGTTTTCAACTCTCTAGAGACCGCAGGAGCGGTAGAGATACTCTTAATGATCGGCAGGGATATGAAGGAAGCAACTATATAGAATCATATTTCTTCTCGAGAGGTCCATGCTGGTCATTTATGAAACATTTGAAATTTTGGCTAGGTTTGCTGTTATAAATCTCCACGCCGGCACAGCCAGAAGAGGACTGGCCACCCTCATAGCTGGTTCCTCTCTAGGTTTCTTCCTAGGTTTTGGCCTTTCTAGGGAGTTTTTCCTAGCCGCCGTGCTTCTACACCTGCATTGCTTGCTGTTTGGGGTTTTAAGCTGGGTTTCTGTACAGCACTTCGAGATATTAGCTGATGTACGAAGGGCTATATAAAATAAACTTGATTTGATTTGAATGCACTTTTATGACTTAAAGAGTCTTCAACTACAAAGGTGTTTTTGTTTGGGGCTCTAAGCTGATGAACCACTTCCCCGACATCACACAATTACTGTTGTGGTTTACGTAATCCCAAAACGGTCCATTATAAATCACAAACTTGGGTCAGGTGGGAATGATTTGAAAGCTTGTTCTATTGCAAACTTGACTAAGTAAGTTATAAAATCCGATCTTACGGTGTTAGACTTTCACAAGGCAATACAGAGAAATTTGGTGCGTAAACTGTAGTAAAGAGTCATGAGTGCATTCAGGTGTGTGTGCCGTGGCTAATTTTCTTCCCGATAAATTAACATAGGCTAATTTTGTTCAGAACAYCCCAGGTACCGTGTTATCTTGTAACTGTACGTCACACATAGTGATCATAAACGTTGAAACTGTATATGACATGACTTTTATGATTTGGAAATATGAAGTGCACATTTGGACTCATGGGTGTTTGGCATGCTTTTCTGACATTATTTATTATAATCCTCAAAGCCTCATCTTTCAAAATAGATTGATTTAKAGCATTTCCCTCACTCAGACAACAAAACATTTGCAAAAGATGCCCAACTAGCAGGTGGGAAGGGGGCAACTTCTTGTTGTGTGTGGTGCTCAAGTTCAGATCAGCTGTCAGTCAAAACCCATACAGAGCTGTGAAGCGCAGAGCTTGATCTTTGACGTCATGTATAGCATGTTACTGTACAGCCACTACGTTCCAATTTTGGTGCGACTCTGCAATTTTATACAGGTCCGAGTGTAAAGGGCTACAAACATTTAACCTTGACCTCTGATGCCAAAAGGTCATCAAAAGGTTAGGCAGATCAATGCCACAGGCCTCTCTACTGCTCTCTGCAGTAATGGTAGAAATGGTGGAAAGGGGACAAGTCTGTGTTGGCTTGCTCCGAGGRAGAAACTTGCCCTCTGCCCTGTGACTGCAGCCCTCTCCTCCTCTCCTTTCAAAGTCACATTTTCACTTCTTAATTAAGTGATCAGTGGAAGAGATGGGATAGGTTCACCCTCCGATCCAACACGTCCCAGACGTGCTCAATGGGATTGAGATCCGGGCTCTTCGCTGGCCATGGCAGAACACTGATATTCCTGTCTTYCAGGAAATCACYCACAGAGCGAGCAGTATGGCTGGTGGCATTGTCATGCTGGAGCATTGTCATGCTGCTTTGTTTTTTACTTTGAGTGAGAGGTTGTTTTCCTGACATCACACTTCGAGTGCCCTCAGCTACTCCCTGTAGGCTGTCTCGTCCTTGTTGTAATGCAACAAAATGGGAAAAATGCCAAGGTGGGGGAATACTTTTGCAAGGCACTAGTTTCCTAAGAACTCGAAGCGAGGCGACCATCTCTGTCGGCACCATCTTGAAGATGAACTCCTTGTCCTGGTTGCCAAGCGTCACATCTGGAGGAAACCTGGRACCATCCCTACGGTGAAGCATGGCGGTGGCAGTATCATGCTGTGGGGATGTTTTTCAGCTGCAGMGACTGGGAGACTAGTCTGGATCAAGGCAAAAAATGAACGGAATAAAGTACAGAGAGATCCTTGATGAAATCCTATTCCAGAGCGCTGAGGACCTCAGACTGGGGCGAAGGTTCACCTTCCAACAGGACAACAACCCTAAGCACACAGCCAAGACAACYCAGGAGTGGCTTCGGGACAAGTCTCTGAATGTTCTTGAATGGCCTAGCCAGAGCCCGGACTTGAACCCGATCYAACATCTCTGAAGTTCACCTGAAAATAGCTTTGCAGCTACTCTCCCCATCCAACCTGACAGAGCTTGAGAGGATCTGCAGAGAAGAATTGGAGAAACTCCCCAAATGCAGGTGTGCAAAGCTTGTAGCGTCATACCCAAGAAGACTCAAGGATGTAATCACTGCCAAAGGTGCTTCAACAAAGTACTGAGGANGTGGGGATGTTTTTCAGCTGCAGTGACTGGGAGACTAGTCTGGATCAAGGCAAAAAATGAACGGAATAAAGTACAGAGAGATCCTTGATGAAATCCTATTCCAGAGCGCTGAGGACCTCAGACTGGGGCGAAGGTTCACCTTCCAACAGGACAACAACCCTAAGCACACAGCCAAGACAACYCAGGAGTGGCTTCGGGACAAGTCTCTGAATGTTCTTGAATGGCCTAGCCAGAGCCCGGACTTGAACCCGATCYAACATCTCTGAAGTTCACCTGAAAATAGCTTTGCAGCTACTCTCCCCATCCAACCTGACAGAGCTTGAGAGGATCTGCAGAGAAGAATTGGAGAAACTCCCCAAATGCAGGTGTGCAAAGCTTGTAGCGTCATACCCAAGAAGACTCAAGGATGTAATCACTGCCAAAGGTGCTTCAACAAAGTACTGAGGAAAGGGTCTGAATACTTATGTAAATGTCATATTTCGGCTGTGTATATTTMAATAATTATTCAAAAAACGMTTTTTGCTTTGTCATTATGGGGTATTGTGTGTAAATTGATGAGGGAAAAAAACYATTTAATTAATTTTAGAGAAAGGCTGTAAAGCAACAAAATGTGGAAKAAGTCAAGTTGTCTGAATACTTTCTGAAGGCACTGTATATATATATATCTTTGAAATATATTTCAAAACTTTTGTAGTGTTGATAAGAGTCACTTTGAGGGCTGGGCCGCCCTACAACATACAGCGATAAATGTCAAYATACAGTAACGTACAGTGTGTTTTTGCTTTTGTTTTTCACATTTATTTTTCCCCCGGTTTGATTTGATTGATGTTAAAACTTAAACAAATAAAGGGGAGAAAATTCATGTGCCCTGAACTGTGGTCATCCATAACCCCTGGGTGTGGCTAACACATTTACACAGCTTTTATAAAGACTGACTGGGCTCTAATTCAAACAATAGCAAAAGCAGTTTCTGGCCTCTCCGACTCCAGCTAGAAATCTCCAGCTAGTTAGTGTGAGTTTTCGTGAGTGTGTATGCATGCTTGTGTGTGTGTGCGCGTGTATGTGTGTGGTGTACTGTGTGTGTGTGTGTGTGTGTGGGATCCCAACCAGACAGTTTATTTTAATCTCTATCACACAACCGCTGATGGTGATTCCAGTCTCGGCATTTCTATTCTGATTTGGATGTTAAAGGGCGACTCCTCCACTTTTCAACCTCACNCCCTTGGGTGACAAACTCATTGCAGGTTTTGAAAATCCACAMTTTATTACTTTTAKTTCTACCCTGMGATGTCACAGAGAAGCATTTGTTTTGAGGACCTTCTTATCTTTCTAACCACAGATAATAGACAGTCGTAGTTTTCACATCCCGGTAAGTAGACACTGGTTTGGTGCTGGAGATGWTCACTATGAGGTTGGAAAGTGGAGCATTTGCCCTTTATAGSGAAAATCCACTCAAAAACTATTCACTTTAAGTGTGTGCTTGCAAGTGTGTGTGTGTGTGTGTGGCTCCAACCAAGGTTAATAGTTCCAGTGCTCTGAAGTCTGCTAGTTATTATCCAATCTGTGCAACAACAAACTCCTGAGCATTGAAACGGAATGTCTTGAATTAATATCATCATTTGGAGAAGCGTTTGATTGACTTTTAAGCTTAAAGGGCCAATTTCGATGGAATAAATTGGATTTCCACATTGTGTGGAAAATGAATTTATCCTCTTCTATGTGTTGTGACACCTTGACTACTGTACCAAGCCCTCTTACTGCCACACATGGAATCTATCCTCTAACAGCAGCATTTCTACTGTAGATTTGTGTATTTGTGTATATTAGGAATCCCCATTAGCTACTCTTCCTGGGGTCCAGCAACATTAAGGCAGATCTATGTGATCTTCCTGTTATATTTCTATACCAGAGAGATCCAGCATCAACAACATGCTTGTCCTCTTCCTTATCCCCACTTAATGGAATTCAGGAATGTTCTTTGCCTCGTGTCTTGTCTCGTGTCTCGTGTTTTGAGACGAGAATGTTAGTGTAAGTATTATACAACGCTAGTGTGAGTATTTCACACGCACCAAAGTGCGCACGCACACACACACGCTTACATACATCTAAGCATTTTCGCTACACTCTCAATAACATCTGCCAACCATGTGTATGTGACCAATAAAATTAGATTTGATACATACACACAAACACAAACTTTGTTTTGAGAGGTGGATCATAACATATGTTTTAGTATTWTCTTCCGCCTGAATTACAGAGGCCAGGGAATCATTCAGATCACACAGCACCTAACGAAGTTATTCAACAGTATATGAGTGAATGTGTGTGTGTGTATGTGTGTGTGTGTGTTGTGATTTTCCTTGTCTCCCTATGAGGAACATTTGTAAATGAAGATGTTAATGGAGTCATGGTTAAGCAGGTCTTCTCAGCGGAGGACACGTCTTCACAGTAGGACTTGGGGTGTCTGTTTCAGTGTGCTGAACAAATCATTCATTTGTATGTGTGCTGTGCTCTACAGAGGACATAGAACAAGAGGGACGTTATACCTTGTTAGGCTTATTAACAAGGAAACAATGTCATGTGTGCTGTGAGGAGACACACAGGCAAATCAGCACACACACACACACACACACACACACGCACGCATGGAGGCATGCACACACACACACACACGCATGGAGGCATGCACAGGGTTATAGTTCGGGTTAGGGCAGTGGAGGGTATCTTTACAAGGGCGTAAAACTGACTCTAGCCAAGTATACAGTACCATGTTAGCAGCTGGGAGGATTTTCTAGTAAGCATGACCTGTTCCCTCCAACAAGCTATCACACACTCACATCAGAATTAGACATTCATCCATGTTTGTCAAACGTCAAACTTCGAAGTTGTTTAATTAGGTTTAATTTAGGTCATTAACTCTGAAATCATGAAGGTTAGGTTAACTCTGAAATCAGAAGGTAGGTATTAACTGAATATCAGAAGGTTTAGGTATTAACTCTGAAATCAAAAGGTTAGGTATTAACTCTGAATCAGAAGGTTATGATTAACTCTGAATTCAGAAGGTTAGGTATTAACTCTGAATAGAAGGTTAGGTATTAACTCTGACATCAGAAGGTTAGGTATTAACTCTGACATCAGAAGGTTAGGTATTAACTCTGAACTAGAAGGTTAGGTATTAACTCTGAATCAGAGTTAGGTATTAACTCTGAAATCAGAAGGTTAGGTATTAACTCTGAAATCATGAAGGTTAGGTATTAACTCTGAATTCAAGGTTAGGTATTAACTCTCTGATTCAGAAGGTTAGGTATTAATCTGAATTCAGTAGGTTAGGTATTAACTCTGAATTCAGGGTTAGTATTAACTCTGAATCAGAGGTTAGGTATTAACTCTGAATTTGAAGGTTGGTATTAACTCTGATTCTGAAGGTTAGGTATTAATCTGACAATTCAGAAGGTTAGGATTAATCTGAATCTGAAGGTTAGGTATTAACTCTGACATCATGAAGGTTAGGTATTAACTCTGAAATCAGAGGTTAGGTATTAACTCTGACATAGAAGGTTAGGATTAACTCTGAAATCTGAAGGTTAGGTATTATCTGAAATCGAAGGTTAGGTATTAATCTGAATTCAGAAGTTAGTATTAACTCTGAAATCGAAGGTTAGGTATTAACTCTGAAATCAGAAGGTTAGGTATTAACTCTGAAATCAGAAGGTTAGGTATTAACTCTGAAATCAGTGAAGGTTAGGTATTAACTTGAAATCATGAAGGTTAGGTATTAACTCTGAAATTGCAGAAGGTTAGGTATTACTCTGAATCAGAGGTTAGGTATTAACCTGAAATCAGAAGGTTAGGTTTAACTCTGACATCGAAGGTTAGGTATTAACTCTGAAATCGAAGGTTAGGTATTAACTCTGAATCAGAAGGTTAGGTATTAACTCTGAAATCAGAAGGTTAGGTATTAACTCGAATCTGAAGGTAGGTATTAACTCTGAAATCTGAAGGTTAGGTTTAATTCTGAATCAGAAGGTTAGGTATTAACTCTGAATCAGAAGGTAGGTATTAACTCAGAAGGGTTAAGGTTTGGTGATAGGCTGAAAAACAAATCTCGAAAACAGCTTTCTATCTCTTTGAACATGTGACCTTTGGCACCAGAGGCAGATGCTTACTCCCATCCGGCATGCCCGTCCACAACGCCCTAGCAAACCCAAACCTACTAGAAGGTAAAAATGCTCCTGTTGCCCCTAGTGGCCCTACATATCTCCCGAGTTCTCAGACATGGATGGACGTCAAAACTGACTTGTATCACTGGGTGACCTGGCTGGTTCCTCAGTCTGGGAAGAGAAAGGGGGAGCCTAGTCAGCTGTACAACTGAATGCATTCAGCTGAATGGACTTTACTATAATGGGAATGTGTATACACACACACACACACACACACCACGTGTCACATATTGCCCTTCCTTGTTCTTCCCCAATTATTGGAGATCAGTCCTTTCTTTGTGTATTTATTATGTATTTAGAGTTTTGCAGTGATTTTTTCATTTAGAAATATGCACCTTTTCTTTGGCATAATTAACCTTGGTTTGCTGTGTTCTCTTCCTTGTTGTCTTAATGTATTTATTGTAGACTCCGCCCCCTTGGCTGTTCGCCTTGGAGAAGAGAATTGGCAGGTCTGCCACACCTGGGCCTCATTGACTAACGAGCTATCTGAACTTTCTTAAATGGAATTTCCATTTCACTCTGGGGTTGTCTGCTAGAGGAGGAAGACTACCGCAAACTGCTGCAACAACAACACAACAACACCAGCACAGCAGCCAGCCAGCCAGCCAGCCAGCCAGCCACCAGCAGCGCTGATGTCCTTCCACAGAGTGTGGACCATACATGTGTGGTGGAATACTTCTGTTCAGAATGGCTTGCTTTCATGCGTGTTTTCCTCTCTGTAGCACCGGACTGGACCGGAAGCTGGGCTGGGTGCCACAGACGCTTGACTACAACGGAAGACGCCGAGTGGCTGCCAAACAAACAATTCCACAACAGATGCAGCCCGACTTGAACTATCTCCAGCAGCACAGACATTATCTCGGGACTGATGCTGAGTTCATATCAAATTGTGGAAGGTGATATTTACATTACGACTGGGAAAAATCCACTTCAACTGGCACTAATAACGGGTGATTTTTAAACGGATCATTTTAAATAATTAAACAGGGTAAACACCATCTGTGTGTGCACGTGCTGGTATGTCTCTCTCACTGACCTGCAGGGGTCAATAATGTCTACAAATGGGACATGGAGGTCATTATCTTGGAAATACTTTTTTTTTTGTGCATGCACAATTGCTATTGAGGGCTTGCGCATTTTAAAGTAGTCAACTGGTTGAGGATTCCAATGGGTGGGGAGCAATCAGCAAATCTGAGTATTACCMTAATTGGTTTGTAAGTGGCTTTAAGATGTTACAACCATCTACACYATACATTAAGCCACTGAGTTCTTCAGTAAGGCCAATGTTTGTCTATGGAGATTGCATGGCTGTGTGCTTGATTTTTTATACACCTGTCAGCGACGGGTGTGACTGCAATAGCTGACTCCACGTACTTTTGTATATGTAGTCTATATCAACTCCATCTACTGTCCACAATACATGAACAACAAAAGATTTGGTTCGCCAGTCACCAATATTAGCTTTACACTTTTCAAACATCAAAAGGAAAAAACTGACTACTTTAAAATGGAGATACAACATTATCTCTATGGCATGGGAGAGTAGACAGGACATACTGGGTAACAAAACCTTACTGCTGTTGATGTGTTAGTGGGGCTCACTGTTGCTTGACTCAAGGTGATTGTACACTAACAGGTCCAACATGTCATTGGCTCCTTCTCTATATTGTGGATAGTAAGTCAACCATGAGACACACGCCAGAGGGCCGTCTGTTTGATACCACCCATATTAAAGCTTTCATGGTGCTGTTGAAAAACAAAAACTCCTGTTTCCTTCCTCTTCTATAGAATGAAACATATGAACTCTCTCCATGCCTTACTCTGTAATTACAACCAACATTCAGTGGGTTTCAGCCCACTACAGAGACTACACACTTTGAATCAGCCTATATCAACCCTGACTGAAGCATGTACTTAATTCCCATCCGGTTTTCAATACAGAGGTTACACGCCCACACACGCAGTTCACTCCAGTACAGGCTTCACTGAGTAAACAACAAAGATGGAGTGCAATCTAAGATGTGTCGGCAAGAAGCCCTTTTTATCAAAATAATATACGTTACTTACCAGAGAAAAGTGGCACAACGAAGCAACAATTGGATCTAAAGTATAAAAACAATGAATTAGATGTAAAAGAMATGGAACCAAATAAAATAGAGATRATGCTGTAATAGAAAGTATTATATGAAATGTGTCAAAGCATTGCGAGCCAGTAAAATACCACGTACGCTTTAATGTGATTTGAATGATAAAAAGTAATGATTGGTTGAGATAATGGAGGCAGATGAAGACAGTATTCTGGTTGGCTTCTCTCTACTATGAATCCTGTGTTAGAATCAGACTACTCTACTACTGACACACACACACACACAGGCATCTGGACATCTCATGTTCTACTCAACGACCTGTGTGTGTGTGTGTGTGTGTGTGTGTGTGTGTGTGTGTGTGTGTGTGTGTGTGTGTGTGTGTGCTGTGTGTGTGTGTGTGTGTGGTGTGTGTGTGTGTGTGTGTGTGTGTGTGTGTGTGTGTGTGTGTGTGTGTGTGTGGTGTGTGTGTGTGTGTGTGCACTAACATCCCCAGTCAAGATACTGATAGTTTCCTTTCATATCCTCTATAAAACATTTACGCTGGCCAGCTGTGTGTGTGTGTCGTGTGCTATTGAAGTTCGGAGTGATCATATTGGGGTACACAGGGCTGGCCCATAGCAGACGGTTCCCTGGGAGAGTTTTAATTGGTTCAGCATCAGTGGAAAGAAAAAGGGAAAGGGTTGGGGGTTAACTGCCTTGCTCAAAGACACAGGAGAGGAATGTTCATCATTCCCAGCTGCTCTCCACTTCTTCACTAGTCAGCATCAGGGCTTTGAGATAAAGTCCTCTTACCAGGGTGAATAAAGATAGAATGGCTTTCTCTCTGTTTGTACAGAGGTCAATGATTCTATTATTGCATGGCTGTTAAACTGTATTGCTCTGTGATACTGTCTAACACACACACACACACACACACACACACAATGTAGCGAATATTAGGAGGATATCTGAAACAGGGCTAGAACCAACGATCTTACAGCTACAGGGCAATCATACTACTAGAACTAAAATGGTATTTATATTATATATATATATATACCGGTCAAAAGTTTTAGAAGACCTACTCATTCCAGGGTTTTTCTTTTTCTGTGTAACGATTGTCTTCTTCAGCTTCTTCAGATGAGGAATATGAAGGATCGGAACAAAATGCAGCGTGGTAAGTGTCCATGTTACTTCAATATAACAGAACACGAAAAAATACAAATAACAAAGTGACTGACAAAGAAAAGCGAAACAGTCCTGAATGGTGAAAACAAAACAGGAAACAACTACCCACAACCCATAGTGGGAAAACAGGCTACCTAAGTATGATTCTCAATCAGAGACAACGATCGACAGCTGCCTCTGATTGAGAACCATACKAGGCCAAACACAGAAATACAACAACATAAAAAAGAACATAGACTGCCCACCCCAACTCACGCCCTGACCAAACTAAAATAGAGACATAAAAKATGAACTAKGGTCAGGACGTGACYTTTTTTAAATAATAGTGAAGACATCAAACCTATGAAATAACACATATGGAATCATGTAGTAACCAAAAAAGTGTTAAACAAATCTAAATATATTTTATATTTGAGATTCTTCAAAATAGCCACCATTTGCCTTGATGACAGCTTTGCACACTCTTGGCATCCTCTCAACCAGCTTCAACTGTAATGCTTTTCCAACAGTCTTGAAAGAGTTCCCACATATGCTGAGCACTTGTTGGCAGCTGTTCCTTCACTCTGCCGTCCGACTCATCCCAAACCATCTCAATTTCGTTGAGGTCGGGTGATTGTGGAGGCCWTGTCATTCATGGCAGCATTCCATCACTCTCCTTCATTCCATCACTCTCCTTCTTGGTCAAATAGCCCRTACACAGCCTGGAGGTGTGTTGGGTCATTGTCCTGTTGAAAAAAATAATTATAGTCCCACTAAGCACAAACCAGATGGGATGGCATATTGCTGCAAAATGCTGTGGTAGCCATGCTGGTTAAGTGGGCCTTGAATCCTAAATGAATCACAGAGTGTCACCAGCAAAGCAACCCCACACCATACCACCTCCTCCATGCTTCACGGTGGGAAATACACAAGCAGAGATCATCTGTTCACCCACATCGCGTCTCACGTTGACAAGGCAGTTGGAACCAAAAATCTTCAATTTGGACTCCAGACCAAAGGACAAATTTCCACCGGTCTAATCTCCACTGCTCGTGTTTCTTGGCCCAAGCAAGCCTCTTCTTATTATTGGTGTCCTTTAGTAGTGGTTTATTTGCAGCAATTAGACCATGAAGGCCTGATTCACACAGTCTCCTCTGAACAGTTGATGTTGAGATGTGTCTGATACTTGAACTCTGTGAAGCATTTATTTGGGCTGCAATTTCTGAGGCTGGTAACTTTAATGAACTTATCCTCTGTAGCAGAGGCAACTCTGGGTCTTCCATTCCTGTGGCGGTCCTCATGTTAGCCAGTTTCGTCATAGCGCCTGATGGTTTTTGCGAGTGCACTTGAAGAAACTTTCAAAGTTCTTGAACTGTTCCGTATTGACTGACCTTCATGTCTTAAAGTAATGATGGACTGACATTTCTCMTTGCTTATTTCAGCTGTTCTTGCCATTATATGGACTTGGTATTTTACTAAATAGGTCTATCTTCTGTTTACAACACCTACCTGTATACCACCCCTACCTTGTTAAAAGTTAATTTGTGGAATTTATTTCCTTCTATTTCCTTCACAACACAACTGAGCCTATCAGTTGTGTTGTGAAGGAAATAGAAGGAAATAYATTCCACAAATTAACTTTTAACAAGGCACACCTGTTAATTTAAATGCATTCCAGTTGACTACCTCATGAAGCTGGTGGAGAGAATTCCAAGAGTGTGCAAAGCTGTCATCAAATCAAAGGGTGGCTACAGTGCCTTGCAAAAGTATTCATCCCTCTTGGCATTTTTCCTATTTTCTTGCATTACAACCTGTAATTTAAATACATTTTTATTTGGAATTCATGTAATGGACATACACACAATAGTCAAAATTGGTGGAGTGAAATGAAAAGAAGAACTTGCTAAAAAAATATTAGAAACTTTGAACATCCCACGGAGCACCATTAAATCCATTATAAAACAATGGAAAGAATATGGCACCACAACAAACCCTGCAAAACTCAAGGACCAGGCAATGAGGGCATTAATCATAGAGGCAACAAAGAGACCAAAGATAACCCTGAAGGAGCTGCAAAGCTCCACAGCGGAGATTGGAGTATCTGTCCATAGGACCACTTTAAGCCGTACACTCCACAGAGCTGGGTTTTACGGAAGTGGCCAGAAAAAAGCCATTGCTTAAGAAAAAAATAAGCAAACACGTTTGGTGTTCGCCAAAGGGCATGTGGGAGACTCCACAAACATATGGAAGAAGTTACTCTGGTCAGATGAGACTAAAATTGAGCTTTTTGGCCATCAAGGAAAATGTCTGGCGCAAACCCAACACCTCTCATCCCCTCGAGAACACCATCCCACAGTGAATATGGTGGTGGCAGCATCATGCTGTGGGGATGTTTTTCATCGGCAGGGACTGGGAGTCTGGTCAGAATTAAAAGAATGATGGATGGTGCTACATACAGGGAAATTCTTGAGGGAAACCTGTTTTTAGTTTTCCAGAGATTTGAGACTGGGACGGAGGTTCACCTTCCGGCAGGACAATGGCCACAAGCATACTGCTAAAGCAACACTGGAGTGGTTGAAGGGGAAATATTTCAATGTCTTGGAATGGCCTAGTCAAAGCCCAGACGTCATTCCAATTGAGAATCTGTGCAATGACTTAAAATTGCTGTACATCAGGGGAACCCATCCAACTTGAAGGAGCTGGAGCAGTTTTGCTTTGAAGTATGGGTTGAAATCCCAGTGGCTAGACGTGCCAAGCTTATAGAGACATACCCCAAGAGACTTGCAGCTGTAATTGCTGCAAAAGGTGGCTCTACAAAGTATTGACTTTGGAGGGTGAATAGTTATGCAAGCTCAAGTTTTCTGTTTTTTTGTCGCATTTCTTGTTTGTTTCACAATAAAACATATTTTGCACCTTCAAAGTGGGAGGCTTGTTGTGTAAATCAAATGATACAAACCCCCCAAAAATCAATTTTAATTCGAGGTTGTAAGTCAAGAAAATAGGAAAAATGCCAAAGGGGGTGAATACTTTTGCAAGCCACTGTGCTTTGAAGAATCTCAAATATAAAATAGATTTGGATTTGTTTAACACTTTTATTGGTTACTACATGATTCTATATGTGTTATTTCATAGTTTTGATGTTTTCACTATTATTCCACCATGTAGAAATAGTAAAAATAAAGAAAAACCCTGGAATGAGTAGGAGTGTCCAAACTTTTGACTGGTAATGTGTGTATGTGTGTATATATATATATATACTGTATATAGGTAATTGAAGCGTTACAATTGCACTTTGACTGATACACACGATTCCTGCTACTTTGTATAGTTCCATACAGAACTGTGTCCCGGTCTGATGAAGAACTATAGCAGCCGTACACTCACTCACGTACGCACTCACTCACGCACGCACGCACGCACGCACGCACGCACGCACGCACACACACACACGCGTATGCAAGCACACACACACACACACACACCTTTGCAACTTTCATCTTGAAACACTTCTGGAAATATAAGCATGGCAGAGAACCCATGAGAGATGAGGCAGTAAACGTGGCTACAAACCAGGTTGTTCAACCCATGTTGGCAATGAGCTGAGCGGTTGAAAAAACTCCTGTGGGATAAATGAGAATCGTATAAAGAGGTTATAATGCATTGTAATTATATTTTATGAAGTATACAGAGGGATACGTATCATAGTTACACAACTTGACTCTGTGGAGGCTTACAGTAATAATATGTAGCCTACAGTTTAGAGGAGAATAGATGCACTGCCAAAGTCTCAGTCTAAATTTACCAAAGCTTTTAGTTCTTAAATGACCCAAAAGTCCATTCATCTTTAATGCTCCGCTTATTTATTATTGTTGCCATTTGAACAAGTCTTGCATGGGGAAAGCCCCGGCTATTTTGGAACATTTCAAAGGGAATGGATGTGGGCAATAGAAGCCGTTCCTCATTACAGTTTATGGGAGGAACTTGACATTGAGATTAGCTATGGTCAGTTCTCTTCCCAGAGAGCTCTCTCCAGCGGGGTTGCCAGTTGTGAATAAAATCCAAACTTTAAATTGAATTTAAATGAGCAGTAAATTTAAAAGTTRATTCATAAATTAGATATTGTATTTTGTGAATCATTTGGTGTTTTATAAGAGTAGTTTTATTCAGAAGGGTTTCCCAAAAGACTGAAAGACTACAACATTTCCAGATAAAGAGATTTAGTTTGCAACTGGCAACCCGCTGTGCAGGGGCTGGTGCTGTATAGCACCGCCGCACRAGCGAGAAGAGTCGAAGGCAGGGCAGATGGTTTGTGTGGACATTACTGGGATAGCGGCAGAGTTTTAGGTTGGGAAATCYAGAGACTGGAGATAGAGATGCGTTTCCCATACAGAAGAGCCACTCTCTACAGGTTTTCCTCTTGAATCCGGACAAAGACTTCTATGCCGAAAACTCCCATTTTTTTAGATGGCTTATTTGGATAGTTGGACAGTCTTTTCAAATAACGGTCAGAGAATGAAGTAAAACGTATTCATTTTCGAGAGTGCTGTATCAGTTAACTTGTTAACTTGTGGATGTTAAAATGCTGTGTACACTTGGAGTGTATAACTGATATGCAAAGAAATTCCAGAAGCACAAAGTCAGCGTCTTTTCCCTAAATAGTGTGGTGATTTGGAGAGCTGAACTTGGAGGTTTGGAATAACGGTTTCTAATACCCGGAATGATTTTTAGGAATTGCTGACTCCGTCAATGAGTGGCTAGTTTGTTGAGTTTTCCTGTCTACGTTTTCATGCAGCTGTCATGTTGATAGCAGGCTGGTGAAGGAGGGTTGGGGTTATCTGCTGTTCCACTGCTTTAAAACACAACACTAATGTGTTTGCCTCTCTCTTGCACTCTATTTTTTACTGCGCTGTACTGTATTTTWTATTTACTGAAAACAAATGTTCTAAATAGACATACAGGTCCCATGTACACTATTGAATATTTCTCACTCTGTCAGATTGTTCATTGTAATTGACAGCTTCCCATAATGCGGGGAGCGTTTGTTCTGGGTCTGTTTCTGCTCTGTCTGCTAGCGTGGGCAGGACACGCAGACAAACAGACCCATCTCAAACAGATGCCCATACTCAACAACGGGCGTCTGCAGCCGGGCGCAGCCGGCAGAAAGCACCCTGTCGGCGGGGGAGGGACCTCCRGCCCTGGACCCAGCTCAGCCTCGGTGCCCACCGGTCTCAGCGCTACGCGCGGAGAGGACATGCAGGCAGACCAGGCCTCTGTTCCTCGGGCCAGGACTGGGGCTGGACAAGGCAGAAGAGGTGGAGCGCTGGCAGGGGCAGTAGGGAGGAGGGCAGCCGGGCAGCGTGTTCCCCTCCATCCTGTCATGCTTCAGGATGAAGGCACTCTCAGGGTGAGGACCAGACAGACCCGCATACCAAGCAGTGTAGGCTCACCTAACCTCCTGGCGAGTTTTGCAGGGAAAAACCGAATTCTGGTGATTTCTGCCCCGCACGACTCAGACGGTTACTACCGGCTAATGATGACACTGCTCAAGCCAGACGTGTACTGTGAGCTGGCGGAGCGGCATGTGCAGCAGATCGTGATATTCCACCAGGAGGGGGAGATGGGTGGGAAGGTGAGGCGGATCACCAGAGAGGGGAAGGTGATGGAGGAACCTTTGGACACAGCGCTCATCCCCCGCCTCATGACCTTCCTCAAACTGGAGAAAGGTAAAGGCATGGTCCTATCTGAAAACTATCCCCTAGTCCTTCAGTGTTGGCAGATCTGTCACTCCTGTTCATCATGTTAAGTTTGTATATGACAAATGAAAAATGTCCTTCCTTTTGCACATTACATATTCCAATAACATTATTGTTTACGTATCCCAGCATGGGACAGTATGGAAAGACCCATACTTTCAAGCTTCTTTAAAACTACAATAGTGTTAAGTATTAATATGTGATAACAATACAACAGAACAGATGAACCGGAATGGCATTTACTGTCACAGGTACCCAAAATGAACTATATCAAAGCCACGCCCCTACTAAGCAACATCTCTTCTGATCTGAGCCACTTGGTCATATCTCAATCACAGGAGGTTGGTGGCACCTTATTTGGGGAGGGCGGGCTCATGGTAATGGATGGAGTGGAATAGGTTGAATGGTATCAAATACATAAAACAGTTGGTTTCCATGAGTTTGATGCCATTCCATTTACTCTCTTCCAGACATTATTTTGAGCCGACCTCCCCTCAGCAGCCTCCTGTGATCTCAATAACCCAGCACACATTATCAATAACCCAGCACACATTATCAATACCCCAGCAGTTTTTAACAAAACAAACCAACTTAATGACACAACGCCAACAACCCAGCAATGAACCATTACCATACTGGTCACACCTGTCCTAGACCATTCAAACCTGTCACCTGTTTGATGTGGGGGTTACAGGGTTGTGTGGGGTTGGCTATTTGCATGTTTGCTGCATATGATATGCTGAAAAGCAGTGAACATTAATATTAAATTGTGAGGGTAACAACATAAATCTGAGTCTTTCCAGGTAAGTTTGGGATGCTTACAGCGTGCTTGGTGAGATTGTCTCCTTTCTGCATGTTGATTGTGGCCAAAGCTAGACTATTTTATTCAGTAAATGTAATCTCTTATCTGTCACCCTGTCCTGTCCAGGTAAATTTGGAATGGTACTTCTGAGGAAAACCCTCCAGGTGGAGGAGAGGTACCCCTATCCAGTCAGGCTGGAGGCCATGTACGAGGTCATCGACAAGGCACCAATYAGGAAGCTGGAGAAGATCCGACAGAAGGGATTCGTCCAGAAGTGTAAAGGGGCYGGAGTAGAGGGCCAGGTGGAGGAGGGGGGTGGAGACTCAGGGACGGTAGTGGAAACAGGTGGACAGGTAGACCCGCCCCGAGAGAGGAAGCCGGTGAGGAAGCCAATGAGGAGACCCACGACAACCACCACTGTTGCCACAACGACAACGAGGCCGACGACAACTACCAAAGCAACAACTACCACAACTATGCGACCCACAAGGACCACGACAAAAGCCACCACGACAAAAGCCACCACGACAAAAGCCACCACGACAAAAGCCACCACGACAACCACACCAAAACCCACAACAACCACGACTAAAAGGACTACAACGACCACAACTAAACAGACTACAACCACACAACAGACCACCACTGCTACTTCCACCACAACCCAGAGACCCACAAAAGCCCAGACCACCCCTGACTGGCTGCCTGCCCCTAGGACCACYGCTGAGCCATATTACTATAACCGCAGAGACAGGGAGAGGSAGAGGGACAGGTACCCAGCCAAGACCACCCCGTCTGGGGACAACCGAACAGACAAGGAGGGGAAGGACCACAATGGCCGTCAGCAGGCAGAAGTGGTGCCCACCCAGCACAAACCCACCAAGGGCAAACCGACCAAGAGGAAGAATGAAATGGTATGCCGTGGACTTATTACATTTCACTTATTACATTGCTGTTGAGATAGAATGTTGCATCAGGCTTGATTTTGGTGATCAATTAAGTATTCTCCTCCTCTCCTCTCCTCTCATCCAGGTGTTAAATAATGAGTATGAGGAGAAGTACGAATCTGGCCGGCCCACCGTCAGCGACCCAGAGACACAGACAGAGGTCAACACAGAGGTCAGCCCAGCCAAGAGGGGCAAGGGAAAACACGACAATACTGAGAAGAAGAAGAAAAAGAAGAAGGGCAAACCAGACAAGGSCGCCAAGAGGGACAAGGCKGAGAGGAGAGSAGCGAAGGCAGGGAAGGAGGGCAAAAACAACGGAAAGAAGAACGGAAAGAAGGTGTCAAAGAATCCTGAGAAAGAGGAGTACTACAAACCCACCAAGAAGCCTCCGCCTCCTAGCGGATCCATGGCTTCCTTCCTGGACTACTTTGAGAACAGGAGACGACTCGTGGTAAGAAAAGTGTTTCCCGTTGTTTCTCGGTGTGGCGCCAGGATCCCCAGAGAAACCGTCAGGACTACAAACGCACCACTGAAACAAATAGAAGACTTTAGAGAACTAATGAAGCAATATATGGGATATTGTAACTAATAACAAAAATAAATTGGATTTAAATCCAATGTGTTCCACATCCCAATAACATATCAAAGCCACAATACAATAGCAGCAATAGCACACAGTCAGAAACGTCATAGCACTGATATAAGCGCTGTAGTAAACTGCCTAGCACTGACTTAACAGCTTTAGAGTACTAGCAGACTGTATAGTACAGTTGTGTTGTTATAGATTGGACTACAGCCTTTCATAGGAGTGCAGCCAAGGGCAGGGTGGGAAACACAGTCCTCATCCTCTCCCTCCCCGCTGTCTAATGTAAACACAATCTCAACAGCGGTGTGTGTGTGTGTGCTGGCGTGCGAGTGTGTGCATGCATGTGTGTGTAAACCGGTCTAACCCAGTCTTTCTTTCTCTGTGTGTGTGTGTGTGTGTGTGTGTCCAGATCATAACAACCCCCAGTGAGGAGAGCACTATGTACCTGCAACAGAAAGATGAGTACCTGGAGACGGTGTGTGAGATGGCCATCAGGAAAGTCTCCATCATCACCATCTTTGGCTCGCTCACCAACTCCACCATGAAGATAGATCACTACCAGCTAGGTAAGTACCTTTAACCATCATACCACTACAGACAGGGTCGACAATGGTGAAAATGGTTCGGTGAATGGAGGTGAATGGGGCACTATAAACATTGAATGGTAAACAGTATACAGAGGTAGAGCTAAGATATGTGAAGGGTTCACAAAGACCAGGGTCCGGGCATGGAGGAGAAGACCACAGTCTCATCCAGAACGGCTACATTCCGGTTTAACATTCCTGACCTACATATCTCTATTTCCCCCGCTCTCCTATTTTCTTGACTCGCATTCTCGATCTCTGCCTGCCGCCCCCCCCGTCCGTATTGCAACGCTAGTGATTTTGTATCTTTATCGCATGTCTCGCCGGCCCCTTCTCACATCTCGCGCTTTTTCCTCGCCGTGGACCTATGGATGGGTGATCATAGGAGAATCTGGTCAGCGAGAGAAAGCCAGTCGTCAGGAGGAGAAGACAGGGCCTGTGTCAGGAGGAGAAACAGGTCGTGCTGGGGAGTGACGGGTGTCTGGGAGAAGACAGGGTCTGTGTCAGTGAGAGAGAGAGACAGGTCTGTGTCTGGAGGAGAAGACAGGGTCGTCTGCGAGGAAAAGACAGGGTCTGTGTCAGGAGGAGAAGACAGGTCTGTGTCTGAGGAGAAGACAGGGTCTGGGTCAAGAGGTAGCAAGACAGGGTCTGGGTCAAGAGGAGAAGACAGGGTCTGTGTCAGGAGGAGAAACAGGGTCTGGTCAGGCAGGAGAAGACAGGTCCGGGTCAGGGAGACGAAAACAGGTCCGGGTCAGGAGGAGAAGACAGGTCTTGTGTCAGGAGGAGAAGACAGGGTCTGGTGTCGAGGAGAAGACAGGGTCTGTGTCGGAGGAGAAGACAGGGTCTGTGTCAGGAGGAGAAGACAGGGCTGTGTCGGGAGAAAGACAGGGTCTGGTCAAGAGGAAAACAGGTCTGGGTCAAGAGGAGAAGACAGGGTCTGCGGTAGGAGAAGACAGGGTCTGTCTGGAGAGAAGACAGGTCTGTGTCAGAGGAGAAGACAGGTCTGTGTCTGGAGAGAAGACAGGGTCTGGTCAAGAGGAGAAGACGGGTCTGGGTCAAGAGAAGAAGACAGGGTCCTGCAGGAGGAGAAGACAGGGTCCGGGTCAGGAGGAGAAGACAGGTCTGTGTCAGAGAAAAGACAGGGTCTGTGTCGTGGAGGAGAAGCAGGTCTGGGTCAAGAGGAGAAGACAGGGTGTGTCAGAGGAAACAGGGGTCTGTGTCAGAGGAGAAGCAGGGCGTGTCAGAGAACAGGGTCTGTGCAGGAGAGAAAAGGTCTGGCAAGAGAAAGACAGGTCTGTGTCAGGAGAAAGACAGGGTCTGTGTCAGGAGGAGAAGACAGGTGTGTCAGGAGAGAAGACAGGTTCTGGGTCAAGAGAGAAACAGGGTCCGGTCAGGAGGAGAAGACAGGGTCGGGTCAGGAGGAGAAAGCCAGGTCTGGGTCAGGAGGAGAAGACATGGTCGCTGGTCAGGAGGAAAGAACAGGTCCGTGTCAGGAGGAGAAGACAGGGTCTGTGTCAGGAGGAAAGACAGGTCTGTGTCTGTGAACTTATCTTAACTAAGCTTTCTGAGTAATCCTTCAAGTCTTTTGAAGTACATTGTCAATCTAAAGACATAATAAAAAATCCTCATGAAATCTGTCAGTTTAAGGTAGAGATATCTGTTTATGCATGAAGATTCCCAAAAAATAAGGGCGAAAATATGTGTCCAAAAAACACATGCCGACCGTATTACCTCCCAAGAGAATTTTCTTCGGTTATAACATCGGTGTATATTCCCCCTCAAGCGGTACCACAACCCCCTAAGGATCTACACCGGACTTTATGCAAATTGGACACCACAATCTGAGGCGGCATATATTGTTAGCTGGGGATTTTATTAAAACAAATTTGAGGAAAACGCTACCGAAGTTCTACAACACATTGACTGTTGGGTCCCAGTACTCCCGCCTGGGAACACTCAACCATTGCTATTCTCTCTGCGGGAAGCCTACAAGGCCCTCCCGCCCTCCCTTTGACAAATCAGATCACTGACTCCATTTTGTCCTCCTTTCATATCGCAGAACTCAAACGAGAAGTACTCATGCTAAGGTTATTCATCAACGCTGGTCTGACCAATCAGAATCCATGCTTAAAGATTGTTTTGATCACGTGAACTGAGATATGTTCGTGTACCTCGAGAGATAACATTGATGTATGACAGCTGTGGTCTGAAGACAGTTGTGTCCTTCTATCATCACCTCATATTAAAGACAGCTCGTTGCTTGACCATACTTAAAAGAAGCTTCCTCCTATCATCACCCCATATTAAAGAATAGTGGTCTTCTACCATCACTCATACTGAGACAGCTGTTTCTTCTACCATCACTCATACTGAAGACAGGTGGTCTCTATCATCACCTCATAATAAAGTCGGCTGTGTCGTTCTACATCACTCATACGAAAAGCTGGTCTCTATATCTACCTCATACTGAAACAGCTGTGCTGTATCTTCTCACACTCATAATCAAAGTCGCTTGTGTCTTCTATCATACACCTCATACTGAAGACAGCTGTGGTCTTTCTATCATCACCTCATACCGAAAGACAGCTGTGGTCTTCCATCACTCTCATACTGAAGACACTGTCGCTCTACCATCACCTCATACTGAAGAACCGTGTCTTCTATCACACCCTTAAAACACGCTGGTTCTATCACACCTAATATAAAGTCGGCTGTGGTCTTCTACCATCACCTCATACTGAAGACAGCCTTGGTCTCATCATCACTCATAACTGAAGAAGTTGTGGTCTCTATCATCATCTCATATAAAGTCGCTGCTTGGTCTTCTATCATCATCATATTGAAAGAAGCTGTGGTCTTCTATCACTTCATCTAATAAAGTCGGCTGTTCTCATCATGCACCATACTGGAAGACAGCTGTGGTCTTCTACCATCACTCAACAAAGACAGCTGTGGTCTTCGGTCATTCACTCACAATAAGACAGCTGTGTCTTCTAATCACCTCATACTGAAGCAGCTTGTCTTCTATCATCACCTCATAATAAAGACAGATGTGGTTTCGCTTCGTCACCTCACAATGAAAGACAACTGTGGTCTTCGTTCATCACTCATACTGAAAGACAGATTGTCTTCTATCATCACCTCATACAGAAGACAGCTTGTGGTCTTCTTCCTATCACCTCATATAAAGACAGCTGTGGTCTTCTATCATCATCTCATAATAAATTGGTGTGTGCTTCTATCATCACTCATACTGAAGACAGCTGTGGTCTCTCTACCATCACCTCATACTAAAGACAGCTGTGGTCTTCTGTCATCACCTCATACTGAAGACAGATTGTCTTCTATCATCACCTTCATACAGAAGACAGCTGTGCTTCTATCATCACCTCAATTAAAGACAGCTGTGGTCTTCTACCACACCCTCATCTGAAGACAGCTGTTGGTCTATTCATCTAACCTCACAATAAAACAGCTTGGTCTTCTTCATCACTCAACTGAAGACAGATTGTTTCTATCATCACTCATAAACAGAACACGTGTCTTCATCACACTCATATTAAAGACAGCTGTGGTCTTCTACATCACCTCATACTGAAACAGCTGTGTCTTCTATCATCACCTCATAATAAAGACAGCTGTGTCTTCTTCATCACTCACATATATGACAGCTGTGGTCTTCTATCATCACCCTTAAAAACAGCTGTGTCCTCTATCGTCACCTCATTAAAGACACTGTGGTCTTCTATCACTACCTCAATATTAAGACAGCTGTGTCTTCTATCATCACCTCATATTAAAGACAGCTTGGTCTTCTATCATCACCATCATAGTAATAGACAGCTGTGTTTCCTATCACACCTCATACTGAGATGCGCTGTGCTTCTATCATCACCTCACGCGTTATGAAGACAGCTGTGGTCTCTACACCTCATACTGAAACAGCTGTGTCTTCTGATCATCACCGTCATACTGAAGACCAGCTGTGGTCTCTTACCATCACCGTCATACAAGACAGCTCGTGGTCTCGGTCATGCACCTCACAATAACGACAGCTGTGGTCTCTATCATCAGCCTCATAGAATGACAGCTGCTTTTGCTATCATCACCGTCATACATTACACGACACGATTGGTCCTATCGTCACCGTCAAAAGAAAGACAACTGGTCTTTCTGTCACAACCTCATACTGAAGACAGGTGATACGTATCTATCTCACCTCATACTAGAAGACAGCTGTGGTCTTCCTATCATCACCTTCATATTAATCCGACAGCTGTGGTCTTCTATCATCATCTCGATAATAAAAGCGCCTGTGCTCTATCATTCACCTCAATGAAGACAGCTGGTTCTTCACATAACCTCATACTAAGACAGTGTGCGTCTTCGGCATCACCCTAATACAAGACAGTCTGTCTTCTTCTCACCACTGTCATACGAAGACAGCGTGTGCTTCTACCATCACCTCATACAACAGACAGCTGTGTCTTCTACCCTCACTCATACTGAAGAACTTGTCTCTATCACACCTCACATAAAGACAGCTGTGCTCGTCTATCACACCCTATACGAAGACAGATGGTCTTCTATCATCATCATATAAGAGACAGCTGGTCTTTCATCATCACCTCATATAAAAGAGACAGCTGTGGTCTTCTACCATCACCTTCATACTGAAGACAGTCTGTGTCTTCTATTCATCACTGGTCATAAAAACACTGTGTTCTCGTCATCACACTCAAGACATAGACATGCTCGCGTGTTTCCTATCTCACCTCATTCCATTCTAAAGACAGCTGTGTCTTCTATATCACACGTCATAGTAAACAGCTGTGGTCTTTATCATCACCCTCATACGAAATGTGATCTATAACCTCGTCCTTAAGCTGTGTCTTATCACACCATCGTCATCTGAAGACAAGCTGTCGTCTTTCCATCACCTCATAACTAGATAGACAGCTGTGGTCTTCTATCTCACCTCACATTATAGACAGCTGTGGTCTCTCTATTCACCTCCTATAAAGACAGCTGTGGGTCCCTATCGTCATCTTCCTGTTCTCTCCTCATTAAGACAGCTGTGGTCTTCTATCATCACCTCATATTAAAGACAGCTGTGTCTTCTATCATCACCTCATATTAAAGACAGCTGTGGTCTTCTATCATCACCTCATACTGAAGACAGCTGTGGCCTCTATCGTCACCTCATTAAAGACAGCTGTGGTCTTCTATCATCACCTCATATAAAGACAGCTGTGGTCTTCTATCATCACCTCATAGTAAAGAAGCTGTGGTCTTCTATCATTCACCTCATACTGAAGATAGCTGTGGTCTTCTATCATCACCTCGTATTGAAGACAGCTGTGGTCTTCTATCATCACCTCATACTGAAGACAGCTGTGGTCTTCTATCATCACCTCATACTGAAGACAGCTGTGGTCTTCTGGAAACAGAGGAGGAAAAAATGGTACTACATTTTTTGAGAGAATATCCATGTTAAAACAGAGTGAGAAAATCCTTAGATTTGAAGGAAATAAAAATAATAAACAATCTAGGTTGGTCTGTCCCGTTCAGCCATCTTCTTAATTTTGAGAGAGGGAAGTGCCAGTGTTTTGTAATAGAGCGGTGTCAGTGTGAATGAGTGAGTTGAGTGACTGAGGTGTTTGTGTGTGTGTTGCGTGTGTGTCTCTTTCTCCGTAGAGGAGGCAGTAAACCTAAAGTAAAACACACGATTGCCTTCTTTTGGGTGGTAAATCTCTGCCCTTGAGATATTTTACCTCAGAGAGATGCTCATCAGAAAACAACTCTTAGTCCCTTCCACTCGTCTCCTCCTTACCACTGTTTGCAGAGCTGAAGAGACAGGCATAGGTGGAGTACTAATAATCTATCCTGAACATGCTGTGGACTGATATGGACCTATGTTTACTTTTGAGGCTGCACATGTCTTCTGTCGGTCATATGTCAACCAATCCGGTCCCTGATGGAAGGGGTTGTCCAATCCGTGTTTCCCAATGGCTGAGTTGTACTAGGCTTTGTTTTGTTGTTGTTTCAGCTTCCTTACCTGAAAATGCACTCTTATGCACAATTTAAAAAATGTGATGACTCTTTCTTCTTCTCTCTCTCTCTCTCTCTCTCTCTCATCTGTCTCTTCTCTCTCTTTCTCTCGCTCTCTCATTCCTCCCCTCTTCAGAGAATATAAGCCTATGAAAGGTCTTCGTCAGGAAGACCTGGTGAATCCTAGGAGGATACGGAGCTGAGGAAGGAGTTCAGTATGACCTTCAACCACTTCTACATGGTCGTCACTGACACTGACATGAGATTCAAGGTGGGGTTACCAATACAATTATGATTTAGAACAATCATTTCATAGGATTTCTATGGGGGTTAACTCTCTGTCTATCAGTATCTCTTTCATTCTCTCTTTGAATCTCTCTCTCTCTGTATCTCTCTCTCTCTGTATCTCTCTCCGTATCGGTCTCTTTCTCTGTATCTCTCTCTCTCTGTGTATCTCTCTTTCTCTGTGTCTCTCTCTCTGTATCTCTCAATCTCTCTTTTTCTCTGTATCTCTCTCTCTATATCTCTCTATCTCTCTGTATCTCTCTCTCTCTTTCTCTGTATCTCTCTCTCTCTTTCTCTGTATCTCTGTCTCTTTCTGTATCTCTCTCTCTCTCTGTATCTCTCTCTTTCTCTGTGTATCTCTCTCTCTATGTATCTCTCTCTCTCTGTATCTCTCTCTTTCTGTCTGTATCTCTCTCTCTTTGTATATCTCTCTTTCTCTGTATCGCGCTCTCATTCTCTATCAGTCTCTCTCTCGCTCGCTCTCTCTCTCTCTCTCACTCTCTCTGTATCACTCTCTCTCTGTATCTCTCTGTATCTCCTTGTATCTTTCTGTATCTCTCTCTCTCTGTATCTCTCGCTCTCTCCCTGTATCTCTGTATCGCTCTCTTTCTCTGTATCTCTCTTTCTCTGTATCTCTCTTTCTCTGTATCTCTCTCTCTCTGTATACCACTCTTTATCTTTATCTCTTTCTCATTCTCTGTATCTCTCTGTATCTCCGTATCGCTCTATCTCTCTGTATCTCTCGCTCTCTCTGTATCTCTCTCTCTGTATCGCTCTCTTTCTCTGTTTCGCTCTCTCTGTATATCTCTCTTTCTCTGTTTCGCTCTCTCTGTATCTCTCTCTTTCCTAATAGATATGCTTAATTTAGCTCATCTGGTCCACCTGATTGTGGGTACTTTTGGGACCATTCCATTTAGACCTAAAGCCTGTACTCAACCCAACCGTCTTGCCAAGTGAACTAAATGGAGCACACACACCTAACCTCTCTATTGAGCCCATTAGACCAATACTGATGTTGGTTGACCAGCCTTCACCATACTGTCAACATCCTGCAGTGATCAAACACTGGTTCAATTCACACAACATGACCTTCTCATAACAGCAGTGTGTGTGTGTGTAAATCGGCAGGCTGTTTTTAGACATATTAAACAAAGACTGTTTAACCAACCCTCTACTGCTGTCAGTACAGACAGGAAAGTATATTACAGACAGGAAAGTCTATTACAGGGTGTGGGTATGAGAGAGATGGGGGCGTGTGCCCTATAAAATATCATGTTTTATGCTGGGATCCCTGCTGTTCCTAAAAAATAAGCTGCATGGTGGAATTTATCACGTTCTGAACAGAGTTGTGTTGAACCCCATGGCCCACTGTGTTGAACCCCATGGCCCACTGTGTTGAACCCCATGGCCCACTGTGTTGAACCCCCATGGCCACACTGTGTTGAACCCCATGGCCCACGTGTTGAACCCCATGGCCCAATGTTTGAACCCCATGGCCCACTGTGTTGAAACCTCCATGGCCCACTGTGTTGAACCTCAATGGCCCACTGTGTTGAACCCCATGGCCCACTGTGTTGAACTCCATGGCCCACTGTGTTGAAACCCCATGGCCCACTGTCTTGAACCCCATGGCCCACTGTGTTGAACCCCATGGGCCACTGTGTTGAACCCCATGGCCCACTGTGTTGAACCCATGGCCCACTGTGTTGAACCCCATGGCCCACTGTGTTGAACCCCATGGCCACGTGACCTAGTTTGAACTCCATGGCCCACTGTGTTGAAACCCCATGGCCACTGTGTTGAACCCCATGGCCCACTGTGTTGAACCCCATGGCCAATGTCTTGAACCCCATGTCCCACTGCGTTGAACCCCATGGCCAATGTCTTGAACCACATGGCCCACTGTGTTGAACTCCATGGCCCAATGTCTTGAACCCCATGGCCCACTGCTCTGGTTGTGCTTCTCAGAAACATCGAGAGAATGCCTGTGAAGTCATAGCAAACTGGAACACATTGCTCAGTCTCTTGGAATACAGGATACAGGGTTTGAGGTTTTTCTAGGAATACTGGAATCATTATAACATAGGAATAGCATTTCTTACATTTTTCTCCTGACCACTAGAATAATAGGGATTATACACTCAAATCCTTCAATGGTTGGTTACCTTTTTGGTCCACTGACTTGATGATGTGTGTCCCTCCAACAGCAATCCTATGAGGTTCCCATTGCCATGAAGGCTGTGTTCGATTACGTCGACACCTTCACTCTCGCATCAGAGAGATGGAACAGCAGAAGAGAGATGGAGTGGCCTGCAAGAAGGAGGACAAACCAAGATCACTTGAGAACTTCCTCTCCAGGTAGTGTGTGTGTGTTGTGTGTGTGTGTTGTGTGTGGGTGTGTGTGTGTGTGGTGTGTGTGTGTGTGTGTGTTGTGTGTGTGTGTGTGTGTGTGTGTGTGTGTGTGTGTGTGTGTGTGTGTGTGTGTGTGTGTGTGTGTGTGTGTGTGTGTGCGTGTCTCTCACGCCTATGGCTGAGACTGGGAACGCGCGAATCTGAAACAGACATTTTGCTCCATATGAAACAGACATTTTGCTCCATATGAAAGAGACATTTTGCTCCATATGAAACATACATTTTGCTCGTAGCCGGTGGGAATATTGCCTCATTCTGCCAGGTAGGGATCTGGCTGAGGAGTGGTCAGAATTGACAGATAGCCATGTCAACATTAATATTAACACCCATACGTTAAAAAAATGCATGTACACATAACTGTAAGTCTCTTTGGATAAATGTGTCTGCTAAATTAATATTTATTTCCAGTATTGTAGGATACACTAAACACCTTGGTCTTGGATTCGACTTACTACTTGTCCCGTATATACACTACATGACCAACAGTATGTGGACACCTGCTTATCGAACATCTCATTCCAAAATCATAGGCATTAATATGAAGTTGGTCCCCCCTTTGCTGCTATAACAGCCTCTAGTCTTCTGGTATGGCTTTCCACTAGATGTTGGAACATTGCTGCAGGGACTTGCTTCCATTCAGCCACAAGAGCATTAYTGAGGTCGGGCACTGATTTTGGGCGATTAGGTCTGGCTCGCAGTCGGCATTCCAATTTGTCCCAAAGATGTCCGATGGGGTTGAGGTCAGGGCTCTGTGCAGGCCAGTCAAGTTCTTCCACACCGATCTRGGGAGAAAAAAAAACTGTATGGACCTCACTTTGTGCACGGGGGCATTGTCATGCTGAATCCGAAAAGYGCCTTCCCCAAACTGTTSCCACAAAGTTGGAAGCACAGAATCGTCTAGAATGTCCTTGTATYKTGTAGCATTAAGATTTCCCTTCACTGGAACTAAGACGCATAGCCCGAACCATGAAAAACAGCCCCAAACCATTATTCCTCCTACACCAAACTTTACAGTTGGCACTATGCATTCAGGCAGGTAGCATTCTCCTGGCATCCGCTAAACCCAGATTCGTCCGTCAGACTGCCAGATGGTGAAGCGTGATTCATCACTCTGGATAACGTGTTTCCAGTCCAGAGTCCAGTGGCGGTGAGCTTTACACAACTKCAGCCAACACTTGGCATTGCGCATYGTGATCTAAGGCTTGTGTGCGGCTGCTCGGCTGCTCGGCCATGGAAACCTATTTCATGAAGCTCCCGACGTACAGTTATTGTGCCGACGTTGCTTCCAGAAGCAGTTTGGAACTCGGTAGTGAGTGTTTTAACCGAGGACAGCGCTACGCAATTCAGCACTCGGTGGTCCCGTTCTGTCAAATTGTGTGGCCTACCACTTTGCGGCTGACTCTTTGTAGCTCCTAGACATTTCCACTTTACAATAACGGAACTTACAGTTGACCGGGGCAGCTCTAGCAGTGCAGCCCTAGCAGTGCAGGAATTTGACGAACTGACTTGTTGTAAAATTGGCACCCTATGACCGTGCCAGGTTGAAAGTCACTGAGCTCTTTAGTAAGGTCATTCTACTGCCAATGTTTGTCTATGTAGATTGCATAATTGTGTGATCGATTTTATACACCAGTCACAAACGGGTGTGACTGAAATATCCGAATCCACTCCAATTGAAAGGGGTCCACATACTTTTATATATGTACAGTACCAGTCAAAAGTTTGGACACACCTACTCATTCAAGGTTTTTTCTTTATTTGTACTACATTTACATTTACATTTAAGTCATTTAGCAGACGCTCTTATCCAGAGCGACTTACAAGTTGGTGCATTCACACTTATGATGGTCAGTGGAACAACCACTTTACAATAGTTGCATCTAACTCTAAGGGGGGGGGGGGGGGGGGGGGCAGGGGGGGGGGTGGGTCGGGGGGGGGGGGGGGGGGGGGGGGTGGGGGGGGGGGGGAGGGGGGGGGGTGGGGGGAGGGGGGGGGGGGGGGGGGGGGGGGGGTAGAGGATTTTTATCCTATCCTAGATTCCTTAAAGAGGTGGGAGTTTCAGGTGTCTCGGAAGGTGGTGATTGGATTCGCTGAACCTGGCGACGTGGGGGGATTTGTTCCACCACTGGGGGTGCGCAGAGCAGCGAACAAGTTTTGACTGGGCTGAGCGGGAGCTTACTTCCTCAGAGGTAGGGAGGCGAAGCAGGCCAGAGGTGGATGAACGCAGTGCCCTTGTTGTGGGTGTAGGGCTGATCAGAAAGCCCTGAAGGTACGGAGGTGCCGTCTCCCTCACAGCTCGTAGTGGCAAGCAGCATGGTTCTTGTAGCGGATGCGAGCTTCAACTGGAAGCCAGTGGAGAGAGGTGAGGAGCGGGGTGACGTGAGAGAACTTGGGAAGGGTTGAACACCAGACGGTCTGCGGCGTTCTGGATGATTGTAGGGTTAATCGCACAGGCAGGGAGCCAGCCCAACAGCGAGTTGCAGTAATACCGAACGGAGATGACAAGTGTGGATTAGGACCTGCGCCGCATCTCCTGTGTGAGGCGGGTCGTACTCTGCGAATGTTGTAGAGCATGAACCTACAGGAACGGGTCAACGCCTTGATGTTGGTTGAGAACGACAGGGTGTGTGTCCAGGATCACGCAAGGTTCTTAGGCGCTTCCCCTGGGGGAAAGGAGGACACAAGGAGTTTCAACCGTGATGGCAAGATCATGGAACGGGCAGTCTCCCGGCGAGGAAGAGCAGCTCCGTCTTGCGCGAGGTTCAGTTTAGGTGGTGATCGTCAATCCACACTGATATGTCTGCCAGACATGCAGAGATCGTTCGCCACCTGTTATAGAAGGGGAAAGGAGAAGATTAATTGTGTGTCGTCTGCATAGGCAATGATAGGAGAGACCAGTGAGGATATGAACAGAGCCAAGTGACTTGGGTGTAAGCGAGAAATAGGAGAGGGCCTAGAACAGAGCACTGGGGGACACCAAGTGGTGAGAGCACGTGGTGCGGAGACAGATTCTTCGGCCACGCCACCTGGTAGAGCGACCTGGTCAGGTAGGACGCAATCCAAGCGTGGGCGCGCGGAGATGCCCAACTCGGAAGGGTGGAGAGAGGAGGATCTGAATGGTTCACAGTATTCAAAGGCAAGCCGATAGGTCTAGAAGGTAGAGCCATGAGAGAGAGAGAGTTAGCTTAGCAGTGGGAAGCGCCTCCGTGACACAGAGAAGAGCAAGTCCAGTTGAATGACTAGTCTGAAACCTGCTGGATTTGGATCAAGAAGGTCTTCTGAAGAGAGTAGCGGAGCTGCCAAGGACGGTCACGTTCAATGGAGTTTTGGAGAGAAAAAGAGAAGGGATACTGGTCTGTAGTTTGTTAGACATCAGAGGGGATCGCAGTTGGTAGGTTTTTCAGAAAAGGGGTGCAACTTTCGCTCTCGTTTGAGGCGGAAGGGACGTAGCAGCGGTCAACGATGAGTTGATTGAGCGAGGTGGAGGTAAGGGAGGAGGTTCCGGAAATGGTCTGGAGAAGAGAGGAGGGGATAGGTCAAGCGGGCAGGTTTGTTGGGCGGTCGTGCCGTCACAAGACGCGAGACTTTCCATCTGGAGAGAGAGGGGAGAAAGAGGTCCAAAGACAGGGGGTAGGGCAGTGTGAGCAGAACCAGCGGTGTCGTTTGACTTAGCAAACAGGATCGGATGTCGTCGACCTCTTTTCAACAATGGTTGCACGAAGTCATCCGCAGAGAGGGAGGAGGGGGGGAGGGAGGGGGAGGAGGATTCAGGAGGGAGGAGAAGTGGAAAGAAGCTTCTAGAGTTAGCGGGATGCTTGAATTTAGAGTGGTAAAAAGTGGCTTTAGCAGCAAGAGACAGAAGAGGAAATGTAGAGAGGAGGGAGTGAAGGTATGCCAGGTCACGCAGGGAGGCGAGTTTTCCCTGCATTTCGCTCGGCTGCCGAGCCGTCTGTGAGCTCGAATGAGTGTCGAGCCACGGAGCAGGACGAGGGAGGAACCGAGCCGGCCTGGAGGTAGGGGACATAGAGAGTAGATTGCAGAAGGGAGGAGAGGAGGGTTGAGGTAGGCAAGAATCAGGAGATAGGGTTGGAGAAGGTTTGAGCAGAGGGAAGAGATGATAGGATGGAAGAGGAGAGAAGTGCGGGGGAGAGAGAGCGAAGGTTGGGACGGCGCGATACCATCCGAGAGGGGCAGTGTGGGAAGTGTTAGATGAGAGCGAGAGGGAAAAGGATACAAGGTAGTGGTCGGAGACTTGGAGGGGAGTTGCAATGAGATTAGTGGAAGAACAGCATCTAGTAAAGATGAGGTAAGCGTATTGCCTGCCTTGTGAGTAGGGGGGGAAGGTGAGAGGGTGAGGTCAAAAGAGGAGAGGAGTGGAAAGAAGGAGGCAGAGAGGAATGAGTCAAAGGTAGACGTGGGGAGGTTAAAGTCACCCAGAACTGTGAGAGGTGAGCCATCCTCAGGAAAGGAGCTTATCAAGGCGTCAAGCTCATTGATGAACTCAAGGGAACCTGGGGGGCGATAAATGATAAGGATGTTAAGCTTGAAAGGGCTGGTAACTGTGACAGCATGGAATTCAAAGGAGGCGATAGAAACGTGGGTCAGGGAGAAAGAAAGAAGAATGTCCACTTGGGAGAGATGAGGATCCCAGTGCCACCACCCCGCTGACGCAGAAGCTCTCGGGGTGTGCGAGAACAGCTGGGGGGCAGACGAGGAGAGAGCAGTAGGAGTAGCAGTGTTATCTGTGGAATCCATGTTTCCGTCAGTGCCAAAAAGTCGAGGGACTGGAGGGAAGCATAGGCTGAGATGAACTCTGCCTTGTTGGCCGCAGATCGGCAGTTCCAGAGGCTGCCTGGAGACCTGGAACTCCACGTGGGCGTGCGCGCTGGTACCACCAAGGCGGCGGCCACGCGGTGTGAAGCGTTTTGTGTGGTCTGGTGCAGAAGAAGAGAAGAAGGGATAGACAGACATAGTTGACAGGCTACAGAAGAGGCTACGCTAATGCAAAGGAGATTGAATGACAAGTGGACTACACGTTCGAATGTTAAGAAAGTTAACTTACGTTGCAAGAAATCTTATTGACTAAATGATACAGTGCTGCTGAATTAGGCTAGCTAGCAGTGGCTGCGTTGTTTGACTTAGTTGAAAGTGTAGCTGGCTAGGTAGCCTCGTAACTGGCTAGGTAAACCTCGACAATTACTAAAAAACTACACAATTATCTTGACAGCAAAGACAACTATGTAGCTAAGCTAACACTAACAAACCAAGTCGTTCCGTTGTAATGTAATAGTCTCTACAGTGCTGCTATTCGGTAGACGGTAGACGTTGGCTAGCTACTGCGTAGCTGCTGGCTAGCTAGCAGTGTTTCCTACTTTAAGAGGGACGACAAATAGTTGGCTAGCTAACCTCGGTAAATTACGATAATCACTCTAAACTAAATACACACTCTAAACTACAACTTATCTTGGAAACGAAGACAGCAAAGACAACTATGTAGCTAGCTAACACTACACTAATCAAGTCGTTCCGTTGAATGTAATAGTTTCTACAGTGCTGCTATCGGTAGTCGGTGGACGTTGGCTAGCTGGCTAGCTGCTGGCCAGATAGCAGTGTTTGACTCGTTAGGAACGACGAATTACGATAATTACGCGAAACTACACAATTATCTTTGATAACAAAAGACGGCTATGTAGCTAGCTAAAAGAATTGCTAAGATCAGACAAATCAAACCGTTGTAGTATAATGAAATGTAATGAAAGTAATACTACAGCGGTGCGAAATGCGAAATGCGACCACTCGCTCCAACCCGGAGGCACCTAAGTTTACGATTATTTATCGATTAGATTGACTAAAAAAATACAGGTTGGACAGCTAATAAAGATGCATTGGTTATTAATGCAACCCTGATTTAGATTTTTAAAATTTACGTTACTAGACATACATTGTGAAGTTACAGCCAGACTAAGTGCGCAAAAATGGCTGACAAACTGCGTTTACATTTTTCCACATAATATCGGAATAATAAATACAATTTTCTACATTGTAGAATACTAGTGAAGACATCACAACGATGTAATAACACATGGAATCATGTAGTAACCAAAAAAGTGTTTTGAAATTCTTCAAAGTAGCCACCCTTTGCCTTGATAACAGCTTTGCATACCATTGGCATTCTCTCAACCAGCTTCTATACCTGAAGACATTTCAATGAACAGGTGTGCCTTGTTAAAAGTTAATTTGTGGAATTTCTTTCTTCATAACGTGTGTGAGCCAATCAGTTGTGTTGTGACAATGTAGGGGTGGTATTCAGACGATAGCCCTATTTGGTAAAAGACCAAGTCCATAGTTCATTAGAGTTACCAGCCTCAGAAATTGCAGCCCAAATAAATGCTTCACAGAGTTCAAGTAACAGCACACATCTCAACATCAACTGTTCAGAGGAGACTGCGTGAATCAGGCCTTCGTGGTCTAATTGCTGCAAAGAACCACTACTAAAGGACACCAATAAGAAGAAGAGACTTACTTGGGCCAAGAAACACGAGCAATGGACATTAGACCCGTTGAAATCTGTCCTTTGGTCAGATGAGTCCAAGTTGGAAATTGTTGGTTCAACCGCCGTGTCTTTGTGAGACACAGAGTAGGTGAACGGATGATCTCCGCATGTATGGTTCCCACCGTGAAGCATGGAGGAGGAGCTGTGATGGTGTGGGGGTGCTTGCTGGTGACACTGTCTGGAATTTATTTAGAATTTAAGGCACACTTAACGAGCATGGCTACCACAGCATTCTGCAGCGATATGCATCCATCTGGTTTGCGCTTAGTGGGACTATCATTTGTTTTTCAACAGGACAATACCTTAAAACACACCTCCAGGCTGTGTAAGGGCTATTTGACCAAGGAGAGTGATGGAGTGCAACATCAGATGACCTGGTCTCCACAATCACCCAACCTCAACCCAATTGAGATGGTTTGGGATGAGTTGGACCGCAGAGTGAAGGAAAAGCAGCCAACAAGCCAGCATATGTAGGAACTTCTTCAATACTGTTGGAAAAGRATTCCTCATGAAGCTGGTTGAGAGAATGCCAAGAGTGTGCAAAGCTGTCACCAAGGCAAAGGGAGGCTACTTTGAAGAAAATATTTTTGWATATGTTTAACACTTTTTTGGTTACTACTTGATTCCATATGTGTTATTTCATAGTTTTGATGTKWTCACTATTATTCTACAARYTAMAAAATAGTAAAAATGAAGAAAATCCCTTGAATGAGTATGTGTCCAAAGTTTTGACTTTTAACCAGATTGACTGTGGTTTGTTGCKATGGAGACTAAATTCCAGTCTAATGACCATGACCCACAGTGTTCAGACAGGAAATGATTTCCCACTGGGCAAAAACTGGTTGAGTCAACTTTGTTACACATCATTTCAAAATAAAAAAAGTTATATGTGATGAGGTTGAATCAACATGGAAAACTGATTGTAGAGTCATCAACGTAAAGAAATGTCTTTTTTTCACATAACTTGTTACCGAAATCCAATGACATGGTGACATGTTTTGTTGATTTCACGTTGAATTCACGTTAGTTGACAACTCAACCAGATGTAAATCTAAACTAGACGTTGAAAGGACGTCAGTACCCAGTGGGTTGGTTGTTGGTTCTAATGACAGTGACTCACAGTGTTTATACAGGAAGTGACTTGGTTCAAGTCTTGAGGAAGAGCCTTGTAGGATCTTTAAATACGTGAGATTGATGACATCACCGTATAGTTTAATCCTACTGCATCTCATCCTCGTTCCGTCTTTGGGTCCTCAGGTTCCGTTGGAGGCGTCGCCTGTTTGTAATTTCCGCCCCCAACGATGAGGAATGGTCCTATCAGCAGCAGCTTCACGCCCTGACCAGCCAAGCCTGCAACCTGGGTGAGTATAAGAAGGAATCATTAAGTTATTACCATATTTACCATATTTATCCTATCCTTTCAGATCAACAGGAAGACACGTTGTTTCTGAAGCAGGCCATAAACTGCTCACACGCACACAGGCACACACGCACACYCACACAAAGTGGGCAGTTGTCAAATCAGAGCCATCCACTAGCAGCGTGCTGCCAGCAGTATTCTGGGCTCTGTGTGGATCATCCCGTGGTCTCACCAGGGCCTCCGGAAAACTTGTAGCGAGGACACACTTTCCACACCACTTTTGATTTTGTTTAATAAAATATATTGACTGAAATATATTGACKCTGGAATTTATCAATAAACACAATAGCTGACATAGACTGAGTTCACTTTTAATTAAGGCCTACGGTTGCATAGTGCGGGACTACACGATGCAAACCTGAATAAAGCAAGCTCAGCCGTTTTACTGTGCATTTTGCTTTCTCTGTGTGTGTGTGTATAGGAAACCCCTCTAGTCCTTCCTTAAAATATCATTAATATGAACAAGAAAAAGGTTGCTGTAGTTTTAACAGGATTTTCATCCTTCCCACGGTCAGGAGTTTCTCCAGGATTTTTTTTTTTTTTTTAAACATGTGACCTGCTCTGAAAAATTCTGGTTCCACCATTACCAATATTAAACCTTTTAACAACAAATGAATCATGTCAGACCATATAGGTCAGGAGTTTTACCAGTCTGGGACTTGTTGTGCCAACCTCTGGTCACACACAACATATGTAAATCAGCACACACACACCCACACACACACACACACACACACACACACACACACACACACACACACACACACACACACAACACACACACACACACAACACACACACACACACACCACACACATAACACACACACACACATACTGCTCCCTGTGGTTCACAGCAGGTGTAAATCATATTAGATTTACAACAGCCTCCATTCAGACCTGATCTGGAAGAACACAGTCAACAACACTCGGGCTCTCATTTCATCTGTTACATTTTATCTTGAAAGGTAAACACGCTGAAAAAGTCATAATACATGTGTTGCAGTCGCTGAAACTGAGGAGGACCAGGATCACTGTTTCTCACTCACACACATACACAACACAACCACACACACACACACACACACACACACACACACAACATACATCCCTCAGAAAAGGTTCATGGAAGTGTAACTCACTACTCATCTACCAGTTCTATAGTCTCAGATCAAAGACTGTGATCCCCTCCTCTGTTTCTCTTGGCTAGGTGTGTGTGTGTGTGTTCAAACCTGGCCTCTCTGATAAACAAGGCTTCTCCTAGCTGCTGACTCTGCTTTGGGTTCGTACCGCGGTATTCAGCTCTTGGCTCTCACCTTAGAGAGCAGTGTTTTCATGTGGTTACTGTGGCTTTTTTGTCTTCAGAACAACCAGCTGTCTGGCTCAGCAGGACACAAGTCCTTCACATTCCCTCTCTATTATCACGACTAACTCACAGATGGTTCTGATCAGGAACGACCGCATCCACATATTGAATAAATACGTTTAGAGATAAATATGAAACAAGTGGTTGAATTATATCCGTTTTGGGGGAGTCTCCGACTCTGATCCTGGAGATCAAGGTCTTCTCTCTGGGCCGTTACTTAGCTGAATCAGGTGTSTGTTATTGCAGGGGGTTGGATCAAAACCCTGCATACTCAGTAGCGCTACAGGTTTCTCTCTTACTAAGGAGCACCTTCAATCTATAAAGATTTCCTAACCAATCAACGCCTCTCTTCCTTATTGTTTACAGGTTGAAGAACCCTGACTTAGATGCTCAATAGGAGACGTTTGAGTTTACGTTGTAAGTTGTTGTTGTTGGGTATTTTGTTGTTCTAATGTGCTACTACGGCCTCTCTGTTGTGTGTTTGTCTGTATGGTGATGGTTTCCATGGTGACCCAGGCCTGAGACACATCTCCATCCTGAAGCTGGTCGGCATGGAGGCAGTGGATCAGGGAGGAGTCCTAGAGCTCTATCCAATCAACGGTGAGATCCCTGTTATCTCCCCACCGCCTATGTGTATCATACTTCATACAGGAAATGGCTGTGAAGATGAAGCAAAACAGGAAACACATGGAGGATAAATGGGCTGTGTTATGTTTTGTTCTTCAGTTAATACACCCATGCTGTTGAATGTCTGATGTTGTTTAATTGTCACAGCAGGCAGGTAGCTCAACTTTAGCCCAAATTCCTGCTGTTTCCCCCAGTCCAAGACTATAGCCCAGCTTCCAGCTCTCCCCCAGTCCAAAGTCCCTATAGCCCAGCCTCAGCCCTACTCCTGCTGTCTTCCCAGTCCTTGTCCCTATAGCCCAGCCTCAGCCCTAACTCCTGCCTGCTCTCCCAGCCCACATCCCTATAGCCCAGCCTCAGCCCAGCTCCTGCTGTATCCCCGGTCTTGTGCCTATAGCCCATCTCAGCCTAACTCCTGCTGTCTCTCCAGCCCACATCCTATAGCCCAGCCTCAGCCCAGCTCCTGCTGTATCCCCGGTCCTTGTGCCTATAGCCTAGCCTCAGCCCTAACTCTGCTGTCTCCCCCAGTCCTTGTCCCTATGCCCAGCCTCAGCCCTAACTCCTGCTGTCTCCCCAGTCCTTGTCCCTATACGCCCAGCCTCAGCCCTAACTCCTGCTGTCTCTCCGGTCACCGTCCCTATAGCCCAGTCTCAGCCCTAACTCCTGCTGCTCCCCGGTCCACATCCCTATAGCCCAGCCTCAGCCTCGCTCCTGCTGTCTCTCCCGGTCCAAGTCCTCATAGCCCAGTCTCAGCCCTACTAGTGCTGCTCCCCCGGTCCACGTCCCTATAGCCCAGCTTCAACCCTAACTCCCTGTTCTCCCCAGTCCTTGTCCCTATACGCCAAGCCTCAGCCTAACTCCTGTTGTCTCCCCAGTCCTTGTCCCTATAGCCCAGCTCAGCCCTAACTCCTGCTGTCTCCCCGGTCCACGTCCCTATAGCCCAGCCTCAGCCCTAACTCCTGCTGTCTCCCCGGTCAACGTCCCTATAGCCCAGCCTCAGCCCAAACTCCTGCTGTTCTCCCCTAGTCCAAGACCCTATAGCCCAGTCTCAGCCCTAACTCCTGCTGTCCTCTCCAGCCCACATCCCTATAGCCCAGCCTCAGCCCAGCTCCTGCTGTATCCCCGGTCCTTGTGCCTATAGCCTAGCCTCAGCCCTAGCTCCTGCTGCCTCCCCGGTCCACATCCCTATAGCCCAGTCTCAGCCCTAACTCCTGCTGTCTCCCCCGGTCCACGTCCCTATAGCCCAGCCTCAGCCCTAACTCCTGCTGTCTCCCCGGTCCACGTCCCTATAGCCCAGTCTCAGCCCTAGCTCCTGCTGGTCTCCCCCAGTCCTTGTCCCTACAGCCCAGGCCTCAGCCCTAACTCCTGCTGTCCCCCAGTCACTGTCCTATAGCCCAGCCTCAGCCCTAACTCCTGCTGTTTCCCCCCAGTCCTTGTCCCTATAGCCCAGTCTCAGCCCTAACTCCTGCTGTCTCTCCCGGTCCAAGTCCTATAGCCCAGTCTCGCCCTAACTCTGCTGTCTCTCCCGGTCCAAGTCCCTATAGCCCAGTCTCAAGCTCTAACTCTGCTGTCTACCCCCGGTCCTACCTCCCTAAGGCCCAGTCTCAGCCCTAACTCTGCTGTCTCTGCCCGGGTCCAAGTCCCTATAGCCCAGCCTCAGCCCTAACTCCTGCTGTCTCCCCCGGTCCACATCCCCTATAGCCAAGTCTCAGCCCTAACTCCTGCTGCCTCCCCCGGTCCACGTCCCTATAGCCCAGCCTAGCCCAAACTCCTAATGTCCCCCAGTCCACATCCTATAGCCCGCCTCAGCCCTACTCTGCTGCCTCCCCCGGTCCACATCCCTATAGCCCAGCCTCAGCCCTAACTTGCTGTCTCCCCCGGTCCACGTCCCTATAGCCCAGCCTCAGCCCTAACTCCTAATGTCTCCCCAGTCCACATCCCTATAGCCCAGCCCAGCCCTAACTCCTGCTGTCTCCCCAGTCCACATCCTATAGCCAGCCTCAGCCCTAACTCCTGCTGCCTCCCCCGGTCCACGTCCCTATAGCCCAAGCCTTCAACCCTAAGCTCCTAATGTTCTCCCCCAGTCCACATCCCTATACGCCAGCCTCAGCCCTAACTCCTGCTGCCTCCCCCGGTCCACATCCCTATAGCCCAGCCTCAGCCAAAACTCCTAATGTCTCCCCAGTCCACGTCCCTATAGCCCAGTCTCAGCCCTAACTAGTGCTGCCTCCCCCGGTCCACGTCCCATAGCCCAGCTTCAACCCTAAGTCTTGCTGTCTCTCCCAGTCCACGTCCTTATAGCCTAGTCTCAGCCCTAGCTCCTGCTGTCTCCCCCAGTCCACATCCCTATAGCCCAGCCTCAGCCCTAACTCCTGCTGTCTCCCCCGTCCACGTCCCTATAGCCAGCCTCCGCCAAACTCCTAATGTCTCCCCCAGTCACATCCCTATAGCCCAGCCTCAGCCCTAACTCCTGCTGTCTCCCCCGGTCCACATCCTTATACCCCAGCCTCAGCCCTAACTCCTGCTGTCTCCCCAAGTCCTTGTCCCTATAGCCAAGCCTCAGACCTAACTCCATGCTGTCTCCCCAGTCCTTGTCCCTATAGCCAAGCCTCAGCCTAACTCCTGTTGTCTCCCCAGTCCTTGTCCTATAGCCAGTCTCAGCCCTAGCTCCTGCTGTCTCCCCAGTCCTTGTCCCTACAGCCCAGCCTCAGCCCTAACTCTGCTGTTTCCCCAGTCCTTGTCCCTATAGCCCAGCCTCAGCCCTAACTCCTGCGTGTCCTCTCCCGGTCCAGTCCCTATAGCCCAGCCTCAGCCCTAACTCCTGCTGTCTCCCCCGGTCCACATCCCTATAGCCCAGTCCTCAGCCCTAACTCCTGCTGTCTACCCCGGTCCAAGTCCCTATAGCCCAGCCTCAGCTCTAACTCCTGCTGTCTCTCCCGGTCCAAGTCCCTATAGCCCAGTCTCAGCTCTAACTCCTGCTGTCTCCCCCGGTCCACGTCCCTATACCCAGTCTCAGCCCTAACTCCTGCTGTCTCTCCGGTCCAAGTCCCTATAGCACAGTCTCAGCTCTAACTCCTGCTGTCTCCCCCGGTCCACGTCCCTAGCCCAGCCTCAGCCCTAGCTCCTGCTGCTCCCCCGGTCCCACGTCCCTATAGCCCAGCTCAGCCCTAACTCCTGCTGCTCCCCGGTCCACGTCCCTATAGCCCAGCCTCAGCCCAACTCCTAATGTCTCCCCAGTCCACATCCCTATAGCCCAGCCTCAGCCCTAACTCCTGCTGCCTCCCCCGTCCACATCCCTATAGCCCAGCCTCAGCCCTAACTCCTGCTGTCTCCCCCGGTCCACGTCCCTATAGCCCAGCCTCAGCCCTAACTCCTATGTCTCCCCCAGTCCACATCCCTATAGCCCAGCCTCAGCCCTAACTCCTGCTGCCTCCCCCGGTCCACGTCCCTATAGCCCAGCCTCAGCCCTAACTCCTATGTCTCCCCCAGTCCACATCCCTATAGCCCAGCCTCAGCCCTAACTCCTGCTGCCTCCCCCGGTCCACGTCCCTATAGCCAGCCTCAGCCCAAACTCCTATGTCTCCCCCAGTCCACATCCCTATAGCCCAGCCTCAGCCCTAACTCCTACTGTCTCCCCGGTCCACATCCCTATAGCCCAGCCTTGTTTATTTATTCTCTCCATGCTACAAGATACACTTGTTTGATCTTTCCTCTGTGGTATGGGGCTCAACCTCAAAAAATGTTGGTGCTGCTGCCTACACCACACCATCAACACAAACACATACAGCCCTCCATCATACACCCCTCACAGCTGCATAAGCACACAGACATTTGCTGTGGTGGGGGTGTTAGGGAGGAAATATGTAAACCCTCCCATTCATTTCTCTGCCCATCCAAATAGCATTCATATGAGCTCTTGTGGGAGCTTTCCTGAATGAAGTGGTAGCTTGCAGGGAAAGAGGCTGGGGCTGGGCAAGAGTGTTGCTGGGCAGAGAGCTGGGACAGAGTGGTGGGCTGGGGAGAGAGCTGGGAGAGAGGTGGAGCTGGGGCAGAGAGATGGGGCAGAGAGTGGGATGGGGCAGAGAGCTGGGACAGGGGGGGCTGGGGCAGAGAGATGGGGCAGAGAGGTGGGGATGGGGCAGAGAGCTGGGACAAGAGAGATGGGGCTGGGGTGAGAGATGGGGTAGAGAGATGGGGCAGAGAGGTGGGGCTGGGCAGAGAGCTGACAGAGAGGTGGGGCTGGGCAGAGAGCTGGGACAGAGTGGTGGGGCTGGGCAGAGAGCTGGAAGATGGTGGGGCTGGGGCAGAGAAGCTGGGACAGAGAGGTGGGCTGGGCGAGAGATGGGGCAGAGAGTGGGGATGGGGCAGGAGCTGGGACAGAGAGATGGGCTGGGTAGAGAGATGGGGTAGAGAGATGGGCAGAGAGGTGGGGCTGGGGCAGGAGCTAGGACAGAGAGGTGGGGCTGGGCAGAGAGGTGGGGCTGGGGCAGAGAGCTGAGAACAGAGAGATGGGTGGGGCAGAGAGCTGGGACAGAGAGGGGGGGGCTGGGCAGAGAGATGGGGCAGAGAGGTGGGCTGGGGCAGAGAGCTGGGACAGAGAGGTGGGGCTGGGGCAGAGAGGTGTGGCAGAGCTGGGCAGAGAGCTGGAGCTGGGCAAGAGGTGGGGCAGAGAGCTGGGCAGAGGATGGGGCTGGGCAGAGAGGTGGGGCAGAGAGATGGGGCTGGGCAAGAGAGGTGGGGCTGGGTAGAGAGGTGGGGCAGAGAGCTGGGCTGGGGCAGAGAGCTGGGGTAGAGAGGTGGGGCCAGAGAGGTGGGGCAGAGAGGTGGGGCTGGGGCAGCTTGGCCTAATTTCTTCTTTCTCTTGAGACGGCAGCTTGGCCGAGGAGCGAGTACGGCTCTCGGCCTCTTCAGTCAAAGACATCAATCATACCAAAGGATATTGACTGACTCCTATCCATCTCTCTCTCCTCCTTCCAGGCAGCGCCACGGTGGAGCGCGAGGGCCTCTCGGCCACCCTGGTCAAAGACATCCGCAACTACTTCCAGATCAGCCCAGAGTACTTCTCCATGCTGCTGGTGGGAAAGGARGGCAACGTCAAGTCGTGGTACCCGAGCCCCATGTGGTCCATGGCRATTATCTACGACCTGGTGGACTCTATGCAGCTCCGCAGGCAGGAGATGGCCATCCAGCAGTCACTGGGCATGCGCTGCCCGGAYGACGAGTACGGAGGCTACGGGTACCATCACCACGGCTACGACGGTTACCAGGACGGCTATCACCAGGGATACGGTTACTYAAGGTGGTGTCAATAGTCTATAAGCAATGATATGGTTACTAAGGGGTGTGTTACTTAATCTCAAATCAATCTCTTTCGCCATTATCCATGTATGCTTSTTGATGGCCCATTGTAGATTCAAATGGATCAGATAGGTGTAAGCAGTAAGGTATGGCTCTACCTACCCCCATGGTAGTCTAGATGTACTTAGCCACTGGTTTCTAGCCCCATGGTAGTCTAGATGGGCTTTCCACCATGTTCCTTTTACTTAGCCACTGGTTTCGGATCTGTAGGCATTAATTAAGAACCCCTAGGGATAGGGGTTGATTTCCAATTGGTCATGCGTGTGCATGGGAGAGGGGCATGAGTATAACCTTTGTCTCGCCTCTTGAATGGCGGTTTTTGTTTTCAGGACGTCTATGMAGGGTTAAATGGTCTAGGGGTTACCTCTGTGCTTCCTGGTTCTAGAATGAAATAAAGAAGGGTTGGATAGTGATGTCATCAATCTCTGTCTAATCCTTCTCTATATCAGTCTTGTTCTTTTGAATTAAGAATTACAATCAACAGTTGTTTTACATTTCACGTGTTCCGTCTACTACATTTCCATTCTTGACCAAATGTACATGTTCACTTTCACAGTCAGGACCTTATTGTAGATAAACGTGTAAGGATGAGTCAAACATTTTGTTTGTATTGGATGTCTGTTTTTAACTTGTGGCTATAACAGTCTGTTTCTGCAATGAACTTTCAACTTCATTCTGTTTTGTAATTTTCCTGTTGTTACATATGGTTCTTATTCATACTCTGTTGTGCATGAGAGACATAGTCTCTGTTTACTGTATATTTATGACAAATAAAGCTTTGTTTCCTGATAACACTTTTCTCTGAGTTTTAATACAAACTGTATCTCAGTACTTTGTATTGTAGTCAAAAGTTCTTTAGGCGCAGTATAACAATTTATTATGTTACACCGCCCCCTGTTGGTTCAAGTTTAACAATACAGATTGAACAATACAGACCAACAGAACGGAAAATACAGTCAGCAACTAAAACAAAATGTGTCCATTTGGTAATCTATAGACTATTTTGTGTGAGAAACTGAGCAATTATGAACTGAATAATTATGCACTGTATCGTAAGAAAATACATGTTATTAACCCGGTGTCCATTGCCTTAAAGATGTACAGTAAAACACATCAGAGATGCAAGTCACCCAAGTCATAGTCTCATTATTGTTATTTTTTTATTTTTTTTACTATTTTCTTAGCTCTTCTTGAACTGCACTGTTGGTTAAGGGCTTGTAAGGAAGCATTTCACGGTAAGGTTGACACTTTTTGTATTCGGCGCATGTGACAATAAAGTTTGATTTGATTTATAAAATGATATTACTGATAACCACTTCATATCGACTCCACAAGAAGCTTTCTGTGAATACATGGCAGAATACATGTCAATTCTATGGGACAATAAGTATGTATAGGAGAGTACAAAAGACCCTTGAACACTTGTAATTTCTATAGCTGTGGGTTTCTGTAACCTATTAAGGAAGGCAGTTGGTCCCTGTGTGTAATGTAAACCACAACCTTACATGTTCTACCATCATGTCATCAAATACGGTTTTCTGAATGTAACATGGACCCCTGTGACCAGAGTTAATCACATGGGCCTTACGCGCTTACTGTAGGGTCTGTGTGAGGTTACTGTATGGTCTGTGTGAGGTTACTGTATTGTCTGTGTGAGGGTACTGTAGGGTCTGTGTGACTGTATGGTCTGTGTGAGGTTACTGTATGGTATGTGTGAGGTTACTGTATGGTCTGTGTGAGGTTACTGTATGGTCTGTGTAAGGTTACTGTAGGGTCTGTGTGAGGTTACTGTATGGTCTGTGTGAGGTTACTGTAGGGTCCGTGTGAGGTTACTGTAGGGTATGTGTGAGGTTACTGTATGGTCTGTGTGAGGTTACTGTATGGTCTGTGTGAGGTTACTGTATGGTCTGTGTGAGGTTACTGTATGGTCTGTGTNGTGAGGTTACTGTATGGTCTGTGTGAGGTTACTGTATGGTCTGTGTGAGGTTACTGTATGGTCTGTGTGAGGTTACTGTATGGTCTGTGTGAGGTGACTGTATGGTCCGTGTGAGGTTACTGTATGGTCTGTGTGAGGTTACTGTATGGTCTGTGTGAGGTTACTGTAGGGTCTGTGTGAGGTTACTGTATGGTCTGTGTGGGTAAAGAATAACGGTAAGGCTAGCATTCCCTACTGCTGCATGTTTATGTTTGAGGGATAAATACATTTAGTGGCCAACAGTGCAACGTGGATTTCTCATGACATCACAGGGTTGAGCCATTATGATGTCATAATGGGTGGCTAGAGAGCCTCCTCCTTTGATTCGCTGTCTGTGTTGGACTTGGTCAGCGTCTCCAACTCCTCCTCATWAACAACACAAAACACAGGGGACGCKGAGCGGAAACACACCAGCAAGACAAATGTCTTAAAGCAGTGTGTGGCCGTGGCGTGTCAGCGGTTACCTGCTGGGTGTCAACGAWCGGCGAAAATTTAACATGTAGAATCGACAGGAAATTAACGTGAAATTGACGGCCAATATTCGGTGGTCAAAGGCAATAGGATGGCCACCCGCTGTTTTTAAATACACTCGTCCGTCCGTTGCTCTGCTGTGTTTTCCCTCTTTGGGTGGATTATCACATACAGCAGGACTCAACATTAACACTTGTCCGGGGGCAAGTAAAACTAATTGTCGGACAAGSAGATTATAGATTTCATTGTGAGACAAAATCAGGCAAAAATCACAATATCAAACTATTAGGCTACTCCAATTAGAATGACATTAGCGTGTCCTTTGGATAAGATGCATCTGTCTTCCCAATCTCTGCAGAGAGCATCGCAGTAGACTTATTCTAGGCTTGCATTGCCGGGCACGATGCCGTCTATCAATCAGATACGTTTTTGAGATCAAAAGCAAGCCCGCATGTGCACATTTGTTGATATTCATTGCTAGTTAGTGAGTTTTTTGCCCAATTATATTTTTGGTCATTCAATACTGGCTATGTAACGTACTTCTGACAACGTAATTTTTTTTATTTATTTGAATAGGCTAATTGACAAGTAACTGCTATGCTGTCAAGATCTGAAAATGTAATATTTTAGCCTTACAAATAGATAAAAATGTCTTAGTTAGCTACCTTTCTTTGAAGTCGCCCACTTTAGCCATTTCATTCCTGGTTCATTGAATGAGGGAAAGTATTTGGTTCAAATTGTAATATTGGGGGCTCACAGTACCAGTCAAAAGTTTGGACACACCTACTCATTCAAGGGTTTTTCTTTATTGTACTATTTTATACATTGCAGAATAATAGTGAAGACATCAAAACTATGAAATAACACATATTGAGTCATGTAGGACCATGACAGTGAGTTCAGTTTACTTGAGTGACCTGGTCAGTCCCRAGACCTCAACCCAATAGASCATCTATGGGATGAGATGGAACATGCTGTTCACAGCATGAATACACCACCGTCCAATCTGCAGCAACTGCTTGATGCCATGAAACGTTTCAGGCACCTTGTAGAATGCCCCGAATAATTCATGCTATTATGGAGGCAAAGYGGGATTCGACCCGGTACTAAAGAACTCAAGGACACCAGGATTGTACAATCTTTGCCAGTTATTCTTTTAATGATTCTTCAAGCTTTGTCAATAATTTTTTTTATCATTGTATACAGCTATTTGTATGTCGTGCCATAGATTTTCAAATTGATTTAAGTTAAAGCTGTAACTAGGCACTCAGGAACATTCAATGTCGTCTTGGCAAGCAACTCCAGTGTATATTTGGCCTTGTGTTTAAGGTATTGTCCTGCTGAAAGGTGAATTTTTATCCCAGTGTCTGTTGGAAAGCAAACTATAGCAGGATTTCCTCCAGGATTTTGCCTGTGCTTAGCTCTATTCTGTTTAATTATTATTTTTTATTTTTTTAACTCCCTAGTCCTTCCCGATGACAAGCATACCCATAGTATGATGCAGCCACCACCGTGCTTGAATATATGAAGAGTGGTACTCAGTGATGTGTTGTGTTGGATTTGCCCCAAACATAATGCTTTGTATTCAGGACATAAAGTTAATTCATTTGCCACATTTGTTGCAGTATTACTTTAGTGCCTTGTTGCAAACAAGATGCATGTTTTATGTTTTGGAATATGTTTATTCTGTACAGGCTTCCTTCTTTTCACTCTGTCAATTAAGCTAGCATTGTGAAGTAACTACAATGCTGTTGATCCATCCTCAGTTTTCTACTATCACAGCCATTAAACTCTGTAACTGTTTAAAAGTCACCATTGGCCTCATGGTGAAATCCCTGAGCAATTTCCTTCTTCTCCGGCAACTGAGTTAGGAAGGACGCCTGTATCTTTGTAGTGACTGGGTGTATTGATACACCATCCAAACTGTACTTAATAACTTCACAATGCTGAAAGAGATATTGAAATTCACTGCTAGACTGAGGGACCTTACACATAATTGTATGTGTTGGGGTACAGAGATGAAGTAGTCATTAAAAAATCATGCTAAACACTGTTAATACACCCAGAGTGAGTCCATGCTACATATTATGTGACTTGTTAAGCACATTTTTTACTCCTGAAGTTCTTTATGCTTGTCATAACAAAGGGGCTGAACACTTATTGACTCAAGACATGTCAGCTTTTCATTTTTAATTAATTTGTTTAAATGTCTGAAAACATTACTCCACATTGACATTATGGGGTATTGTGGGCCAGTAGTGTAGGCCAGTGACACAAAATCTCAATTTAATCTATTTTAAATTCAGGATTATTCAGTATATAGCCTCGTTATTGTTATTTTCTTGTGTACTTAAAAAAAAAAATTGAGTTTATTTTGTAAATATTTTATTAACTCTATTTTCTTAAAACCTCATTGTTGGTTAAGGGCTTGTAAGTAAGCATTTCATTGTAAGGGCTACATCTGTTGTGTTCGGCGCATGTGACAAATACAATTTGATTTGATATAAAATAATGCAAAGTTGGCTAGTAGCTAGCAACAGGGCGACCGCGTCTGTCGGCACCATCTTGGCTGAGACAGGAGAGTTTTTGCTAAATGAGACAGCATCCTGATTTGAGCTTGGCACACTACGTGCCGTAACCAGCAGAAAGAAAACCTTTCTATCTGCAATAAAACATCTATTTATCTTTAAAATCCTTTGCTGTGTTTGAGAGACTGTTTACATTGCAGACAGTTCAAAGGTCATCACAGGCTGTTCACRAAGAAAGTGAAAGTGTGCAAGCTCTTATTTGAGAGCTTTGAAGCGAGGGTACTGAAAAAGTAGTGAGCACTTTCAAAACCATGGGCAAACTYTGTCTTTTTGTTAGTTGTTTCATTTTACACCATGGTAAACGCAGGTAAGATTGACATTTTATTCTCTGGTGTATATCAGATTTAATTATAAATCTGCTACTAGGATCAATATTCATAACATAAATAACAGCACCCTATAGGAAGGGAAACGACAGCGTCAAATGTCGTTTCCCAAAATGCCAAAACTATCAGCAACATCAAGATAATTAGGACTTTCTTGTAGTACAGCCCATATACAGTAGACTATTGGCTATACTACAGGATTTTCAGACATAACCATTGATAAAAACGTTCCTGGAGAAAGAGAAGAAATGTATAATGCATAAAGTGRYTCCCAGAGTCAGGCTCATACAGAAAGCCATGTCTGGAGCGATCCAGCAGGTGAGCTGTCTGGCGTTTGGTTTCTATCCCCGCCACATCAACCTGACCCTGCTGAGAGACAGTCAGCCAATAGCAGAACAGGCTTTGAGTGGGGGGCAACTGCTGCCCAATGGAGACGGCACGTACCAGCTGAGGAAGAGTCTGGAGGTCAGTACAGAGGAACTGASAGAGAGACACAACTACACCTGCACTGCCTCCCACCTCAGTCTGGACAACAAGCTGGATGTCAGCTGGGTACCTGAGTCTGGAGCAGACAGATCTGTCTATCCTGTCAGCTGTACTGGTAATGGTGTCCATAACTATTCTAATCTGCATTTCCGTTTGCCTAAGGYGGAGAAGCGAGGCTCCCAGACATTGTCACAGCTCTCCAACGCTGTTGATGCCCAAGTGGCCGAGCAAATTAGCCTGTCTTCACATTCTGAGACCTGATATATTTACTGCTGCCGCTCATGCAGTGACTTTCTCAATTCAAACTAATCGACAATATGTACAGTAGCCTAATAAAGAGAAGTCCTTGTTTTTTTATGATACAGTAGTGCATTGACGTTCCAAAAACGTTTACTCTCAATGCTATGACACTGATTTGTATGTGATATGTAAAATAAACTTTCTATTAAAATTCATGATACAAATAGATCATTAGAGTTTAGTTAATTAGCAATGAGCAGAAGGAAATCTTACCTGGAAGCAAAATAAAAATACCAGGAACACCAATCACACCCTGTCTTTCACACCAGAATACCAGGAGCACCAATCAACACCCTGTCTTCACACCAGAATACCGAGGAACACCAATCAACACCCTGTCTTTCACACTAGAATACCAGGAACACCAATCCACACCCTGTCTTTCCACCAGAATACCAGGAAACACAATCACACCCTGTCTTCACAACTAGAATACCAGGAACACCAATCACACCCTGTCTTTCACACCAGAATACCAGGAACACCAACACACCCTGTCTTTCACACTAGAATACCAGGAACACCCATCACACCCTGTCTTTCACCACCAGAATACCAGGAGCACCAATCACACCCTGTCTTTCACACCAGAATACAGGAACACCAATCACACCCTGATTTCACACCAGATATCAGGAACACCAATCACACCCTGTTTTCACACCAGATACCAGGAACACCAATCACACCCTGTCTTTCACACCAGATTACCAGGAACACCAATCACACCCTGTCTTTCACACCAGATACCAGAACACCAATCACACCCTGTCTTTCACACCAGAATATCCAGGAACACCAATCACACCCTGTCTTTCACACCAAATACCAGGAACACCCAATCACACCCTGTCTTTCACACCAGAATACCAGGAACACATCACACCCTGTCTTTCACACCAGATACCAGGAACACCAATCACACCCTGTCTTCACCCAGATACCAGGAACACCAATCACACCCTTCTTCACACCAGAATATCAGGAACACCAATCACACCCTGCTTTCACACCAGAATATCAGGAGCACCAATCACACCCTGTCTTCCACACCAGAATACCAGGAACACCAATTCACCCCTGTCTTTCACACCAGAATACCAAGAACAATCACCACCTGTCTTTCACCCAGAATATCAGGAACACCAATCACACCCTGTCTTTACACCAGAATATCAGGAGCACCAATCACACCCTCTTTCACACCAGATATCAGGAACACCAATCACACCCTGTCTTTCACACCAGAATATCAGGAAAGCACCAATCACACCCTGTCTTTCACACCAGAATACCAGGAACACCAATCACACCCTGTCTTTCACACCAGAATATCCAGGCAACCCAATCACACCCTGTCTTTCAACACCAGAATACCAGCGAACACCAATCACACCCTGTCTTTCACACCAGAATACCAGGAACAAACCAATCACACCCTTTCTTTCACCCAGAATATCAGGACACCAATCACACCCTGTCTTTCACACCAGATACCAGGAACACCAATCACACCCTGTCTTTCACACCAGAAATACCAGAACACAATCACACCCTGTCTTTCACACCAGATACCAGGAACACCAATCACACCCTGTCTTTCACACCAGAATACCAGGAACACCAATCACACCCTGTCTTTCACACCAGATACCATAGGTTAGGAATCAGTCAGAGTTTTAATGGATTGTGTTTCATGATAGTGGCGTACATAAGGGAGCTGCAGGGGCTGCAACTCTACTTCATACCAGAAGGTGTCCCTCCACACTCAAATGAGGATACTACCAGTAGGTTAACTCGATTAGTATGCTGGATGTATGAATGTAATTCTGGTTCCACTTAATTCTGGCATAGACCACAATGGCACATTTGAGGCAGTTGAAATATGCTGTTGAAAATAAAAGATGTAGCGACAAGTCTCACAATTGACTTTATTTTTWAAAAACTTGCCAAATCTAAATATTATTGATATTGATATTGTAGACATTTCAAATAATCAATTMGTAAATACATTGTTTGTTAGCTTCATTTTCACATTAAAATTTGTTTAAACAGTTTGACCAATTCGGTTCAAAACCTGCCCAGTGATAAAAGATGGAAAGCTCAGGGTCAGGGATATAAATTAAACGTAAAGTAAAGTATTACATGTATACTCGACAAGCATTACATGTCTTACTGCTCAGTGACACACAAGTTCTTCACAAACATAGTTTACGGGGGATGATGTCAGCGACCGTAACATCACCATAATCTCCATAGGAATAGAACATGGTCACGGATACCAGTAAAATGCATAGTGCGTTAACTCTCTCTCTCTCTCCCGCCTCCTCCGAGACGCCGCCTCTTCCGTAGGTAGGGAAGAGTTTAAAACCAATCTTGAGACGCGGGACACTTCATAAAAGGGACAGTGCGTCGTTTTCACGGACTAGTAGTGGACAGGAGCAGACGGAGAGCTAGAACGTCTTTATTGGGAATACCCGCGGAGTTTATGTTGAATAGTTTTGAGATTCACAAGACAATAAAAATGAAATCTCCAAAGTTGAAGTCTCAAGGCAAATGTGAGTTGAAGAATGCTGACCATCTAATTTGTTCTTGGGATTTCCACTGGACGATACATAATGCATTGAACACGTACCAGGCATGGGGTCAGTTGAGCGTTTGCAGAAAAGGAMCCTTAAAGTTATGTCAGATAGTGTGGTTGTTATTCAACATCTGTTAGAATTTGAAAATGTGTTTACTACAATGTAACAATGTAACAAAAACATAGACCGTTAGCACGGGATAGGATAAATTAATAGAGAGCAATTTATTTCATTAGGATAACTGGATAATTTAAAATATATATAATTTGAATGGGAATGGTTGTTTTCATCAGTTATTTCAGCTACATTCCTTGAGGAGGAMGATGATCTGTCTGACGTGCTGTGTGAGTTTGATGCGGTGATCGAGGATTTTACGTCCCCGGTGGAGAAAAGACACTTCCGCTARGATGAGCACCTGAAGACAGCGAAGAGACGCAGCAGCGCCAGCGTCAGTGACAGCGGCATCAGCGACTCGGAAAGTAAGTGAACCACACSCACACGCACACACACATATATTGTAGCATTTATTATGGAGTATATCTGGAACAGGGGTTGAACCAACGATCTTTWTTCACACCAATGTGCCATAAAGATCCAGACCTTTTGGCGGTGAAATTACATTCAGCAGTACACTCGTAGAAAAAAAAGTATTATTCAGCAGTCCCCATAGGGCTGTGAAAAGGTTGTACATGGTACCCACATTTGTATTTTTTTATTTAACTAGGCAAGTCAGTTAAGAACAAATTCTTATTGACAATGACAGCCTACCGGGGAACAGTGGGTTAACTTCCTTGTTCAGGGGCAGAACGACTGATTTCTTACCTTGTCAGCTCAGGGATTTGATTCGACACCTGGAACTAAAAGGCTTCTTCAAAGGGTTCTCTTATTGGGGACAGCCGAAGAACCCTTGTAGGTTCTCTAGAGAATACCTTTTTTCTAAGAGTGTAGCATATAGAAAACACTGAAGCAGTGAGAGGCGCTATCAGCAGCCTAGATATGTTCCTGTTAAACAGGGTCCTTGGAGCGTTACAGTTTGCACTGAGACGCACAACTCCTGCTACTTCGTTAAGTGCCAGACAGAGCTGATAGGTGATATCTTGTCATGTGTCCAACGAGTGCTATTCCCGGTCTGCTGAAGAACTATATCAGCCGTACACACACACACACACACACACACACACACACACGCAAGCACACACACACAACACCCCAACACCCAGCGCACACACACACACACCCACACACACACACACACACACACACACACACACACCACACACACACACACACACACACACACACACACTACACCACACACACACACACACACACACACACACACACACACACACACACGCACTAACCCCCTAACTCTAAAACCTCTAACCCTAACTCTTTAGCTTTCTCTAACCCTGGACACTACCCTTCCTAACCCTCTAACTCTAACCCTGGACACTCGCCTTCCTAACCCTCTAACCCTGGACACACACTCCCTTCCCAACCCTCTAACTCTAACCCTGGACACTCCCCTTCCTAACCCTCTAACCCTGCGACACTCCCTTCCCAACCCTCTAACTCTAACCGTGGACACTCCCCTTCCTAACCCTCTAACTCTAACCCTGGACACTCCCTTCCTAACCCTCTAACCCTGGGACACTCCCCTTCCCAACCCTCTAACTCTAACTCAATTTCAATCAATCAATCAATTTTTATTTTATATAGCCCTTCGTACATCAGCTAAATATCTCGAAGTGCTGTACAAGACACCCAGCCTAAAACCCCAAACAGCTAGTAATGCAGGTGTAGAAGCACGGTGGCTAGGAAAAACTCCCTAGAAAGGCCAAAAACCTAGGAAGAAACCTAGAGAGGAACCAGGCTATGAGGGTGGCCAGTCCTCTTCTGCTGTGCCGGGTGGAGATTATAACAAACTATGCAAGATGCTTTTCCAAAAATGTTCATAAGTGACAAGCATGGTCAAATAATAATCATGAATAATTTTCAGTTGGGCTTTTCATAGCCGATCATCAAGAGTTGAAAAACAACAGAGTCTGGGACAGGTAGCGGTTCCATAACCGCAGGCAGAACAGCTGAAACTGGAATAGCAGCAAGGCCAGGCGGACTGGGGACAGGGCAAGGAGTCACACGGGCGGCAGTCCCGACGCATGGTCCTAGGGCCCAGGTCCTCCGAGAGAAAGAAAGAGAGAAGGAGAAAATTAGAGAGAGCCAAGATTTTCAAAATTTGCCATAAATGACAAGCATGGTCAAATAATAATCAGGAATAAATCTCAGTTGGCTTTTCATTAGCCGATCATCTAAAGATGTGAAACAGCAGGTCTGGGACAGGTAGGGGTTCCATAACCGCAGGCAGAACAGTTGAAACTGGAATAGCAGCAAGGCCAGGCGGACTGGGGACAGCAAGGAGTCACCACGGCCGGTAGTCCCGACGTATGGTCCTAGGGCTCAGGTCCATCCGAGAGAAAAGAAAAAGAGCAAGAAGGAGGAAAATTAGAGAAAGCCAAGATTTTCAAAATGTTCATAAATGACAAGCATGGTCAAATAATAATCAGGAAATAAATCTCAGTTGGCTTTTCATAGCCGATTCTAGGAGTTTGAAAAACAGCAGGTCTGGGACAGGTTAGGGGTTCCGTAACCACAGGCAGAACAGTTGAAACTGAATAGCAGCAAGGCCAGGCCGGACTGGGGACAGCAAGGGTGGTCATCATGCCCGGTAGTCCTGACGTATGGTCCTAGGGGCTCAGGTTCTCAGAGAGAAAAGAGAGGAAAGTAAGCATACTTAAATTCAACAGAACCAGAAGATAAGAACAGAAAGGTACTCCGATACCACATGACCACACTAAGACCCCCGACACAACTACTGCGCCGCGCATAAATACTTGGAGGCTGAGACAGGAGCGGTCAGGGAGACCACTGTGGCCCCATCCGAAGAAACCCCGGACAGGGCCAAATGGGAAGGATATAACCCCAACCCACTTTGCCCAAAGCACAGCCCCCGCACCACTTAGAGGGTAATCCAACCACCAACTTTACAATCCTTGAGACAAGGCCGAGTTATAGCCCCACAAAGTCTTCCACCACAGCACAAAACCAAGGGGGGCCGCCAACCCAGATCAGGAAAGAATCACGTCAGTGAACTCAAGCCCACTCAAAGTGACGCACCCCTCCTAGGGACGGCATGAAAGAGCACAGCAAGCCAGTGACTCAGGCCCCTGTAACTGTGACACTCCCCTTCCGACTTAACTCTCTAACTCTAACCCTGGACACTCCCCTTCCCAACTCTCTAACTCTAACCCTGGACACTCCCTTCCTAACCTCTAACTCTAACCCTGGACACTCCTCTTCCTAACCCTCTAACCTGGACACTCCCCTTCCTAACCCTCAACTCTAACCCTGGAACTCCCCTTTGCCTAACCCTCTAACCCTGGACACTCCCTTTCCTAACTCTCTAACTCTAACCCTGGACACTCCCCTTCCTCAACCCTCTAACTCTAACCATGGACACTCCCCTCCTAACCTCTAACCTAACCCTAGACACTCCCCTTCCAAACCTCTAACTCTAACCTGGACATCCCCTCCTACCCTCTAACCCTAACCTGACACTCCCCTTCAAACTCTCTAACTCTAAACCCTGGAACACTCCCTTCCTAACCCTCTAACCCTAACCCTGGACACTCCCCTTCCAAACTCTCTAACTCTAACCTGGACACTCCCTTCCTAACCCTCTAACCCTGGACACTCCCCTTCCAAACTCTCTAACTTTAACTCGCGACACTCCCTTCCAACCATACTACTCGAACTCCGTTCCAAACCTCTCACTCTAATGGACACTCTCTTCCTAACCCTTTAACCCTACGAGCACTCCTCCTCCAACCTCTAACTCTAACCCTGGACACTACTTACCTAACCCTAACCCCTAACGACACTCCCTTCTCTCATACTCCTTAACCCTGAACCCCTCCGAACTTCGCACCCTTGGAACACCCTCCAAAACTCTCTAACTCTAACCCTGACACTCCTCTTCTACCTAGGACACCCCTTAATAACCTCTGAAGACTGAACCTCCTACACCTAGACTCCGACACTCCCCTTCACGCTAACTCAACCCTGGACACCCCCTTCCTAACCTCGTTCTGCGGCGTGAGTTTTCTAGAACACTACTACCATGAAGTTTCTTTTGCACATCATCCTCGGAAAACTCTAACACTCACATGTGGTTGGGAATATGAAATCGTGTGTCCAGTGGGGAACGGAGCAATTTCTTGTCTGGTGTAACTGTGGAGGCTATCACCATTTGGGTTAGAGGCCCGAGCGTAGCCAGCTGTGGAAGTTGTCGTTAAGACAGATGTACACACACACACACACATACAGAGGATTAATGCACATTGCGTCCTGAGAGATGGCATAATGCTACTTGAGACAATAAAATCTATAGAGGGTATATAGGCTTCCACAGAGACATGAGGCTGGGGGAATTTGGGGGCTGTGGCCAAAATAGTGCAAGCAGCGGCTCAATGTAACCCCCAAGATCTCTGGACTTCGATCAAGTGTGTGTGTGTGTGTGTGTGTGTGTGGTGTGTGTGTGTGTGTGTGTGTGTGTGTGTGTGTGTTGTGTGTGTGTGTGTGTGTGTGTGTGTGTGGTGTGGTGGTGTGTGTGGTGTGTGGTGTGTGTGTGGGTGTGTGTGTGTGTGTGCAGGTCAGGGTAGCGTAAAGACTACATAATAAATATTCTTCAGGATCCAGTGAAACTCTTGTGTGAGGAGAGAAACAGAGAGAGAGAGAGAGAGAGCTAAGAGAAGAATAGAGAGAGTGAGAAAGAGAGAAAGAGCTAGAGAGAGAAAGAGAGAAGAGAGAAACAGAGAAGAGAGAGAAACAGAGAGAGAGAGGGAGAGGAGTGAGCAGAGAGAGAGAGCTTAAGAGAAGAGAAAGAGAGAAACAGAGAAAGAGAGAAGAGAAACCAGAGAGAGAGAGAGGCAAGAGAGAGAGAAGAAGAGAGAGTAGAGAAAGAGAGAGAAGATGCTAGAGAGGAGAAAAGAGAGATAAGAAGGAGGAGAAAAGAAGAGAGAGAGAAGATAAGAAGAAGAAAAGAGAGAAAGAGAGAGCGTGGGAAAGAGATGAGAAAAGAGAGAGAGAGAGAAGCAGAGAGAGAGAGTAGGGTGGGGGAGCGGAGATGAGCACGAGAGAGAGAGAGAGAGAGAGAGAGGGAGAGAGAGAGAGAGAGAGGCTAGAGAGAGAAGAGAGAAATAAAACAGCGAGAGACAGAGCTATGAGAGGAGAAACGAGAGCGAGAGAGAGAAAGAGAGGAGAGGAGAGAAGAGAGAGGAGTTAAGAGCGAGAGAGAGAGAGAAAGATAGCCAAGAGAGAAAGACGAGAACGATGGAGAGATGAGAGGAATGAGTAAGAGAAGAGAGCTAGAGAGAGAAAGAGAGAGAGAGAGTTTAGGGAGACAGACGGGAAGAGAGAGAGAGAGAGAGAAGAGAAGACGAGAGAGCGAGAGAGAGAGGAGACAGAGCCGAGAGTGAGAGTGAGGAGGAGGTTTTTTAAGCTGTTCCTCTAGTATTAGCCATACCATACCATACTCCTAGTTAGGGACCTGTCAAGAGGGTAATACAAGGACTTAAATCACAGACCATTAGACCAGCGACTCAATTCTGAAAGAGTTGAATGACCGCTTCTAGTTACCTTTGATTGAGACAGACCACACAGGGAACGGAAACATTTCTGTTTGAACGATGACCATAGTAAAACACAGCCCCTCCATCTACAGACTCACCCTGACTCAGAACATACAGAACTTCATAGTCAAACTTAAATGAGCTGTTTAGAAGAGGAATGATTTCACTATACAGCCCCTTTCTGTATTTTACTCAAAAGAAACACGATGACTCTTCCTTCGTCCCACCACATTCCGTTTCCCGGATATGAAAACAAACAGTGAAACAGATCTGTCATCTCCTGTGGCTGAAACATCTACTGTTGGAATGAAAGGTTTATTGTTCCCTCCGAAGTCACACAGCCAATGCTTTGAACACAACCAGATACGTCTGAAACAATGTTACCACTGTTGTAGGGAATGCAGGAGAAGAGTTGTAGTGATGCTGGTGTGTGTGTCGTGTGTGTGTGTGTGTGCTATGTGTGTGTGTGTGTGTGCTGTGTGTGTGCGCGTGTGTGTGTGTGTGTGAGTGGCTGTGATGTGTGTAGTGTGTGTGTGGTGTATTGTGTGGTGTTGCTGTGTGTGTTGAGAACCAGAAGCCTTCACAAGAATGGTAGTAAACCAACTCAAATTTCAGAGAAGTGAGGAGATTATTTTCAGTCCTTCACTTATTAAAATACTAATTCTAAGTCTGTCAGACGCAGAAGCAGTTTTCCATAACAGCAGTGATGCAAATAGGTA
>NW_019943469.1:63745-72336 GCF_002910315.2 Salvelinus sp. IW2-2015 | reverse complement strand
ATAGTGGGAGTGGAATGGTGGTAGATGTTCTAGTCTCCTTCATGCTCTAATCTGATAGTGGTATAGATGTTCTAGTCCCTTTATGGCTCTATTCTGATAGTGGTAGTGGGGTGGAGATGTCTAGTCTTCCTTTTGGCTCTAATCTGGTAGGTGGATTGAATTAGATGTTCTAGTCTCCTTTCATGGCTCTAATTGATAGTGGTAGTGGGGGTGGGAGATTTCTAGTCTCCTTTTGGCGCTAATTCTTGATAGCCTGGGAGGGTAGTTAGATGTCTAGTCTCCCTTATGGTCGAATCTGATAGTTGGGAAGTGGGGTGATAGGATGTCTAGTCTCCTTTATGGCGTCTAATCCAATATTGGTAGTCGGGTGATAGAGTCTAGTCACTTAGGCTCGTAAACTGATAGTGGTAGGGGGTTGATAGATGGTCTAGTCTCCTTCATGGCTCTAATCTGATAGTGGTAGATGTCTAGCTCTCCTTTATGGCTCTAATCTGATAGTGGGTAGTGGGTGTGGTAGAGTCTAGTTCTTTTTTATGGCTCTAATCTATAGTAGTATGGGATGATAGATGGTCTAGTTCTCCTTATGGCTCTAATTGATAGTGGTAGTGGGTGGTAGATGTTTAGTTTCCTTTATGGCTCTAATCTGATAGTTGTCGTGGGTAGTAGATGTCTAGGCTCCCTTATGGGCTCTTAATCTGATAGTGGTAGTTGGGGGATAGATGGTCTAGTCTCCTTTATGGCTCTAATCCGATAGTGGCAGTCGCGTGATAGATGTCTAGGCACCTTTATGGCCCTAATCTGATGTGGTAGTGGTGTATAGAAATGTTTAGTTCCTTTATGGCCTCTAATCTGATCAGTGTATGGCGGTGATAGGATGTCTGTCTCCTTCATGCTCTAATGTGATAGTGTGCAGTGGGGGTAGATGTCTAGTCTCCTTTATGCTCTAATCTGATAGTGGTAGTGGGTGGGGTAAGATCTCTAGTCTCCTTTATGGCTGTAATTGATAGTGGTAGTGGGTTGATAGTGTCGGTGTCTCCTTATGGCTCTAATTCTTGGTATGTAGGTGGGGTGATAGATGTTTTTGTCTCCCTTATGGCTCTAATCTCATAGTGGTAGTGGGGGTGGTAATGTCTAGTCTCCTTTATGGCTCTAATCTGATAGTGGTAGTGGGTGATAGATGTCTAAGTCTCCTTTTGGTTCTAATCTGTTATAGTGGTAGATGTCTAGTCTCCTTTATGGCTCTAATCTGATAGTGGTCGATGAATAGTCTCCTTTATGGCTCTAATCTGATAGTGGTAGTTGGCGGGCGTGATAGATGTCTAGTCTCCTTTAGTCTCTAATCTGATAGTGGTAGATGTCTAGTCTCCTTTAGGCTCTAAATCTGATAGTGGTAGTGGGAGGTGAGATGTCTAGTCTCCTTTATGCTCTCATCTGATAGTGGTAAGTGGGTGGTAGATGTCTAGACTCCTTATGGCTTCTAGCTGATAGTGTAGTGGGTGCATAAATTTTATTAGTCTCTTTTTATGGCTCTAATTCTGATAGTGGTAGTGGGGTGTGTAGATGTCCTAGTCTCCCTTATGGCTCTAATTGATAGTGGTAGGGGTGGTAGATCTCTAGTCTCTTATGCTCTAAATCTGATAGTGTAGTTGGTTGATAGATGTCTAAGTCTCCCTTATGCTCTAATCTGGTAGTGTGTAGGGGGTGATAGACGTGTCTTGTTCTCCTTCATTGGCTCTAATCTCATAGTGGTAGTGGGGTGGTAGATGTCTTATCTCCTTTAGGCTCTAATCTGATAGTGGTTAGTGGGGGTGATAGATGTCTAGTTCCTTTAGTATCTAATCTGATAGTGGTAGATGTCTAGTTCTCCTTTATGGCTCTAATCTTGATAGTGGTCATGAATAGTCTCCCTTTATGGCTCTAATCTGATAGTGGTAGTGGGGTTGGTAGATGTCTAGTCGTCCTTTATGGCTCGATCCTATAGTGCGTAGTGGGGAGGTAGATGTCTAGCTCCTTTATGGCTGCTATCTGATAGTGGTAGTGGAGGTGGTAGATGTTCTAATCTCCCTTATGGCTCTAATCTGATAGTGTTTAGTGTGGTGATAGATGTCTGTCTTCCTTTAAGGCTCTTAAGTCTGGATAGTGGTAGTGGCGGTGATAGAGTCTAGTCTCCTTTATGGCCTTCTAATCTGATAGTTGGTAGTGGGGTGATAGATGTCTAGTCTCCTTTATGGCGCATATCTGATAGTGGAGATGTCTAGTCTCCTTTATGCTCTAATCTAGATAGTGGTAGGGGGTGCGTAGATGTCTAGTTCTCCTTTATGGCTCTAATCTTAGGTAGTGGAGATGTGTGGCTCCTGGTATGGCTCTAATCTGATTATGGTAGTGGGGAGGGAGTGAGGGGACCAAATCTTTTCAGTCTCCTTAATAAGGAAAAGGCGTTGTCGGCCATCTTCACGGCTGTCTTGGTTGTGTTGGACCATTGCAGTTTTGTTGGTGATGTGGAAACCAAGGAACTTGAAGATCTCGAACCTGCTCCAACTACATCCCGTTGTATTGAGAAGGGGGCACGTGCTCGTCCTCCTTTTCCTATAGTTCACGATCATTTCCTTGTCTGATCACGTTGGTAGGTATGACGTTGTTGTCCTGGCATCCACACAGGTCAGGTCTCTGACCTCTCCCTATTGGCTGTTCATCATTGTCGGTTGATCAGGCCTACCACTGTTGTGTCATCAGCAAACTTTAATGATGGTGTTAGTTTGTCCCTGCGTAGCCACGCAGTCGTGGGTGAAGGGTAGTACAGGAGGGGATTAAGCACGCACCAGTTGAGGGAACCCAGTTTTTGTGAATCAGGATGGGCAGATGTGTTGTTGCTCTCCGTAGCGCACCTGGGGCGGGCTGGTCAGAAGTCAATAGACCCTACAAGCTTCTTGGGAGCTACAGAAAGAATGATCTCTCTCTCTCTCTCTCTCCCTCCTCTCTCTCTTCTCTCTCTCTCTCTTCTCTCCTCTCTCTCTCTCTCGGCTCTCTTCCTCTCTCTCTCTCTCTCTCTCTCTCTCTCTCTCTCTCTCTCTCTCTCGCCTTCTCTCTCTCTCAGCGTGCCGAGTCCACTCAACAGGAACAGCTTCAGTTTCAGTGATGAGATATGAAACTCTCCCAGCTCTTCACTCCTCCCCACCACTCCCCATCTTTAACGTCACCCAATGTGAGCCTCGACACACACACACACACACAACACACACACACACACACAACACACACACACACACACACACAACGCCACCCACACACACACACACACACACACACACACACACACACACACACACACACACACACACACACACACACACACACACACACACACACACACACACACACACACACACACACACACACACACATCTTTACACAAACACGTCCAGTCTGACTAGAACTAGAATCTCCGTTTGACAGCCAAAGTGCAGCTCTGTATTACTCCTGTTTAGACGGAACAACAGAGGCAGGATTCTACATGATGTGTGTTTTAGGAGAAGTTAAATGTTATGATAGGCAGACATATTGCCTCGGGCTTAGAGCACTTCAGCTAGCATCAGCTATTCCAGTGGTTCACGTATTAACTCATTACAGTTCAAGTGACTCATTCTTCTTCTTTAGTAAGGTAGTWGTATTTATATTTGTAGTAGACAGTGCCATGTGTTGTTCAATTCACACAATGCATGATGTGTGTTCATTTTAGGTTATGCAATTGCAGGTGGACTATCAAGTGCTATTTCATTGTTGGACTGTCTCTCTATGTTGTTTACAGCTAAACTGGGAGACACTAAAGAACTGGAGGACTTCATTGCTGACCTTGACAAGACATTAGCCAGTAAGTGCTAATACCTTGCACCATTCACAGTACTTACTCAGGGAGGGGTTTGCTAACGCTGTTAGCGATGCTAACCACCACTCATATACTGTAGCTACATGATCGTCATAACTCTCTGGTTATCCAAAACAATAAGCGGTGTCAGCTCTAAGCAGGGTTGGGGTATTGGGACGTATGGGGATGTATGGATGGGCCAGATGAGACCTCTAGGGAGGTGGGAGGTAAAGAAAAGATATCCCTTTCAGCTGTCACTCATGTCATTATACCTTGACACACACGCACAAACACACGCACACACACACACATGCACACACACACATGCACACACACACATGCACACACACACATGCACACACACACACACACGCGTACACCCCGCCTCAGTGACAGCCTGTGTAAGAGCGTAACCCGAGAGAGAGAGAGAGAGCTGAGTTTATGTACTGGATACAGACCAACATAGCTCCGTTTATTTGTTTTGGGTTTCTCCAGTACTCCAGAGTGTTGGAACTTGCGTCAGGGAAGGTTACATTGGAATGTTCCCGTGTAAAACCTGGGGTGGAATATCAACTGTAAAGGTCAGGATTGGAATGGATTTGCCAATGGAAGTGTTCAGGTGCTGTTCTTAAGACCTACAGACAGCGAATCCTAGTCCTTTAATAACGGTTAGAGTACTGAATGTTCCTCTTCAACCAAAGGGACGGTCAGTCAGTCGAGTTCGACACATTAGGCAATGGGGAACAGTCAGTCAGTAAGTCTGTAGCATTAGGCAATTGGACAATCATCAGTTAGACACATTAGGGCAATGGGACAGGCAAGTCACATAAAGTTAAAGGAACGTGTCAGTCGCATCAGTTAGACACATAGACAATGGTGAAAGCAATTGTCACATAAAAGTACAAGGAAAGGGAACAGTATTTCCTCTCAGGTTAAGAGAAGTCCTGGCATTTTTATTAGGGTCCTACATTTGTTACTCTGCCCCCTTGGTCTATCCGTCTGACTGAGGTACGTTAGAGGAGTCTACAGTCCCTTACTGTCTGACTGAGGTACGCGTAGAGGGGAAAAAAAAAAAAAAAAAGTCTACAGTCCATTACTGTCTGACCTGAGTTACGTAAGATGGAGTCTACGTCCATTACTGTCTGACCTGGCGTAGGGAGTCTCAGTCCATACTGTCTGACCTGAGGTACGTAGAGGAGTCCCTACAGTCCATTACTGTCTGACCTGAAGGTAGCGTAGCAGGAGGTCTACAGTCCTACCTGGTCTGACCTGAGGTAAGTAGAGGAGTCTACAGTCCCATACTGTCTGAGGCCTGAGGTACGTAGAGGAGTCTACAGTCATTTACTAATCAAACCTCTGTCTGGTTCTGTTCTGTCTGGTCTGTGCGTCGTCCTCTAGGCATGTGAATAGAGCCATGAAAGTCGTACTGAGATCCTTTTTGGAGAGTTGCCATCGAGGAGGAGGGACTTGTCCAACACCCAGGCGCCCCCAACAACACACACACAGCACACACACACCACACACACCACCCACCCACACACACACACACACACACCAACACACACACACACAACCCACACACACACGACACACCACAACTAAACCACACACACACAGCACACTCCAGGAGTGGACAGGGACAGTCACAGTGGCTGTCAGAAGTGCTGAACAACTTCATCTCAAGGCTGTGTCCCAATAGTATAAAGCAGCGTCATCTCCTCATCTCCTTTACTCTTCCTCATCTCCTTTCCTTCATGAGCTGATCTGATTGTACTGGATAAGTTAAATAGGTTTGTTTACACAGTTAGAATGGGCAAATGTGAAATAGCACCTCATGTCCTATTGTACTATAAAACATTGGGTATTATTTCTGACACAGCCSTAGTTTATAAACTTTTACCAGTCATGGAGGAGACTAGGGGAGGATATTAGGAAGGAGATGAAGGAAATTAAGCTTTGTAAAAGTATTGGGACACTGTCAGACAGAAAAKCACCATCTCACATACTATGCGTCCATTATACAAAACTTGAGCWGGAAGAGTATTTAAYAAATGGCTTTTTATAATAGAAGTATATTTTGTAATTTTATAGAGCTGGTCATTGTACATTTATCAATAATACTTGTTTGTGATATATATTTTTGTATCTATATGTAAATAWTAATTGTTTCAGATTCTATTGCATTGCATTATATGATGGGTTTTAGGTTTGTCACTCATTGGCTGGAGTTAAGATGTATTGATGCTTTTAAAGAATGTGAACCAAAATGTGGATGAACTCTGAAAAACTGGAATCCAACAACATGTATTTAATACAGCTAATGTCTATTGTCTATAAGAGATAATATTAAAGTTAAATATTATTCTTTTAAAACATGTCTCTTGTCTTTTTTRCCCTGCGTACATTATTGGTATCCCGTATAACATCTAAACTAGCTAAATGAATGTTAATACTTATAATCTGGATCAGCGTTGTAGTACACCAGACCCGTCACATTGAGTGTCTCGTTCTTGAGTGTCCCTGCTAGTTCTCAGTTCAGTTGTATTATACTACAGAATATCAAAATACAAACAGCTGTAACAACCTCATACAATGACAGGTAGAATTGCTCAGAATTGTATTTTTTGTAAAAAAAAATATTTATTTGAACAGGAAGGATATAACATGTCATTCAATCACATAGGGAGGAGTGAGCAGAGCCCACGTCCCAGCCTGGTCTCATAGACTAGACGTAATATAGTAAATGTATCTCCGGGACACTCAAATTAGAATGATATGCTACATTTGGTATGGTTACAGAAGACAGATTGCTACTTACGACAAAAGTAGGGTGGCTGGGTGGATGTATTACACGAAAGTCTAGCAAAAATGTTGCTAGTTCAAATCTCATGATGGACAACTTTTGCATTTTAGCAARTTTTCAGTTACATACATACATGTTAGCTAATCCTTCCCCTGCCCATAACCTTAACCCTTTATGCGAACCCTTCCCCTCTTCCCTAACCTTAACCCTTCAGCCTTCAGCCTAACTCCTAACCTTAGCCCTAACCCCTAACCCCTAGCCTAGCCCAGCTAACGTTAGCCTTAGCCACCAACTAAATTTAGCCACAACTAATTGGAATTCGTTTTGCAAATTCGTAACCTATTGTACATTTTGCAAATTAGTAACATATTGTATGTTTAAAGTTTAACCAACAATGTTTCACAGATAAGTTATTTTCAAAAAGATAGCTAGCAACAGCAAGCAAACTGCAATAAAAAAATACTGTTCTACTCACCAGATGATGATCATTTTAWACWTAACTTCTTGTTCAAAGTTAGTRTTGAAAAGGGTGAAGCTAACAAATTAGCAACAACATCCTCTTTGATAACACCTGTTACCTAACACACTGCAAACTAGCCTACAACAAAACCTAGATAACTAGACTGTGGGAAAAATATGACTGTCCCCTTATGTGTCCCTGTCTCTATGACTTATATGACTGTTCCCCCTCTGTGTCCCTGTCTCCATGACTTCAATGACTGTCCCCCTCTGTGTCCCTGTCTCTATGACTTATATACCTGTGACACTCTGTGTGAGTGGCAGTCAGTTACCTGCTGTTGGTGTCTCTGCAGCTCTGTGTATAGCTCTGTGGGGCTGAGACAGACACACTGAAATAGACATTCCAAATCCCAGGGTTCTTGTAACCATTACTCAATTCATCAACAAATCTAGTGGTTATGAAACAGACTGAAGTTGGGGCAGTAGGGTGGGTGAGTGCTCTGATGCTGAATGGCATGTATATAAAATTGGGAAAGACAAGCGACATGGACCAGGCAAGGTGTAGAGGGCAGGGGGATATAGGGCAGAGGTAGCCCTCTACTCCTCCACGCCCTCTAAGCCCTAGCTCTACAGCCTCTGCCCTCTACCATCTACTCTCTAGCCCCAGCTCTAAGCCAAGCCTCTCATCTACCTCTACCCCTAGCTAGCCAATGCCGGCTACCATCTGATTGGGAGTGATTCGTCCAAGGGTGACAGGACTTCTTTAGTGCGGATCCGTGTACCCTCTAGCCCCTAGTCTGCTAGCCCCGTGCCCCATACCAATAGTCTACCTCTAGCCCTGACTCTACCGGATCCCAAGATGCCGCTCTACCATCTGACTCCCTGCCCTCCTAAGCCACTGGCCTCTACCCCTGCCTCTAACCAATCTGGGCCTTAGCCACGTGCTCGGCCGTACGGGCCTTGCCGTCTGCCGAATGACGGCCTCGTGAGCCGCCGGTGGCGGGCCGTCCTACCCGCCGGCTGCCGCCGTAACACGTGGAGGCCCTGCTAGGCAGATGCTCCTACCGGCCCTATGGCGCCCTGCCCTCTGACCATCTACCCCCTGCCCTCTAGCCCCTGCTCTAGCCAATGCCCTCTACCCTATCTACCCTCTAAGCCCCATAGCGTCTCGCCCTGCCTCTACCATACCCTCTAAGCCCGTAGCTCAGCCCCTGCCCTCTACCATCTACCCTTGCCCCTGACCTCTACCGCCTGCCTCTAGGCCCTGATCACCCCTGCCCTCTACCATCTACGCCTCTAGACCTACTCTAGCCCTGCCCTCTACCATCTACCCTGCTAAGCCCCTGGGCTCCTTACAATGCACTCTATCCATCTACCCTCTCGCCTAGCTCTTGAGCCCTGCTCTACCATCTACCCTCTAGCCCTGCTCAGCCCTCCTCTACCCTCTAGCCCCGTGGTCTACCCCTG
>NW_019943469.1:56826-59627 GCF_002910315.2 Salvelinus sp. IW2-2015 | reverse complement strand
GCAGACCTGATGAAAGGACTTGTCCTCTATTGTGCACGAACCCTGAGAAGGACTTGTCCTAGTGCAGACGATCACTTGCTATGCAGACGAGTGAAGACTTGTCCTAAGTGCAGACCCTGATGAAGGACTTGTCCTAGGTGCAGACCTGATGAAGGACTTGTCTCATAGTGCAGACCTGATGAAGGACTTGTCCTAGTGGCAGACCTGATGAAAGGACTTGTCCTAGTGGCAGACCGATGAAGGACGCTTTAGTTCTAGTGGACCTGATGAAGGACTTGTTCTAGTGCAAGAACTGATGAAGGGACTTGTTCCTAGTGCAAGACCTGATGAAGGACGTTGTCCTAGTGCAGACCTGAATGAAGGACTTTGTCCTAGGTGGCAGACCTGATGAAGGACTTGTCCTAGTGCTCAGACTGATGAAGGGACTTGTTCTAGGTGCAGACCTGATTGAAGGACTTGTCCTAGTGCAGACGTGATGAAGGCTTGTCCGCTAAAATCGTGGCAGCACCTGAATGAAGGATAATGTCCTAGTGCACCGTACGCTTATGATGAAGGACTTGTCCTAGTTATCTCCCTAAGTGAGGGATAGGCTGCACACATACAATATACATTGTCTATTACAATGTTTTTCTTAAACGTTATTATATTCTGAGTGGTTAGTGTGGATGCTGGAACGGAGCTTGTGAGGCAGAGATAATATTAGAAGGTGACCTGAGAGTGACCTGGTACACATGACAAACCACCCAACCGGACACATGAGGCAAATCTCAAGGGGAAATTTTGCAATAGATCCAACCACACACATACACACACACACAACACACACACACAACACACAACACACACACACAGAAACACACAACACACACACACAGACACAGTTTGACTTGCAAAATGTTTTTAACCCCCAAGATTCTTTCCTGGTTAAATAATGAATACATGAATATCTAGCATTAATTAGCAATTATACACAGATGGACCTATACGGTCAATGTTTCAGATTAGCCTTTATCATGTTTAAGTGTCTTAAAGTGTTGCACTCTTGAGCAGGTGTAACAAGTTATGTTTGCTAAAAGGTTCATTTCCTTAGCAGACAAAAAAACTAAAACTGAATTTCAGACACAAACAGCTGATGTAAATCAACCTGATTTACAGTGAAGATAGTTCTCTCTCACCAATAACAATATATATTTTTTATTTKTTATTTTATTTCATCTTTATTTAACCAGGTAGMCCAGTTGAGAACAAGTTCTCATTTACAACTGCGACCTGGCCAAGATTGTCACGGCCGTTGCTGGAAGAAGACCAAGGTGCAGCGTGGTAAGTGTACATTTTCCTTTTTATTTCAAAATGTCGCCAACAAAACAACAAACGAAAAACAACTGTGAAGCTTACAGGGCATTAGTGCCACAAACAAAGTTAACTACCCACACTGAAAGGAGGGAAAAAGGGCTACCCGGCCAAAACATAGAAATAAAGAAACATAGAAAACCGAACATAGAAAGCCCACCCCAAATCACACCCTGACCAAACCAACAGGAGACATAAAAAGGCTCTCTAAGGTCAGGGCGTGACAGAGATAAAACAAAGCAGTTTCGACAAAAACAACAACACCGAGTTACACATAGGATAAACAAACGCACAGTCAATAACACAACTTGCTTGGGCAAGTTGCTGCAGGGGGTGCAGAGCTGTTGGAGACACTCTAGACCCAAACTGTTATAGACCTATTTCCATCCTGCCCTGCCTTTCTAAAGTCTTCGAAAGCCATAGGGGTAGCCACGTGGAAACCATGGCCAGCCGTAGAAAAATGCTTATTGAAATTCAGGATTATCGTGGATTTATCGGTGACAGTGTTTCCTAGCCTCAGTGCAGTGGGCAGCTGGGAGGAGGTGCTCTTATTCTCCATGGACTTTACAGTGTCCCAAAACTTTTTGGAATACAGTGTTCACGACCTCCTTGCTCGAACATGCTTTTTTAGCCACTCCAATACCTTGACTTTGTGTCCTAGGGCCATTTTGCTACAACTTTGGAAGTATGCTCAGGATCATGTCCATTTGGAAGACCCATTTGGCGACCAGCTTTAACTCCTGACTGATGTCTTGAGATGTTGCTTCAATATATCCAGATAACTTCCCCTCATTATGCATCTATTTTGTGAGGTGCACCCAGTCCCTCCTGCAGCAAAGCACCCCCACAACATCATGCTGCCACCCCTGTGCTTCACGGTTGGGATGGTGTTCTTCAGCTTGCAAGCATCCCTTTTTCCTCCAATCTAAATGATGGTTATTATGGCCAAACAGTTCTATTTTTGTTTCATCAGACCAGAGGAATTGCTCCAAAAATAGCACATCTGTGTCCCCGTCTGCAGTTGCGAACCGTAGTCTGGCTTTTTATGGCAGTTTTGGAGCAGTGGCTTCTTCCTTGCTGAGCGGCCTTTCAGGTTATGTCGATATAGGACTCGTTTTACTGTGGATATAGATACTTTTGTACCTGTTTCCTCCATCATCTTCACAAGGTCCTTTGCTGTTGTTCTGGGATTGATTTACACTTTTTGCACCAAAGTACGTTCATCTCTAGGAGACAGAACGCGTCTCCTTCCTGAGCGGTATGACGGCTGCATGGTCCCATGGTGTTTATACTTGCATACTATTGTTTGTACAGATGAATGTGGTACCTTCAGGCATTTGGAAATTGCTCCCAAGGATGAACCAGACTTGTGGAGGTCTACCAATTTTTTTATGAGGTCTTGGCTGATTTCTTTTTGATTTTCCCATGATGTCAAGCAAAGAGGCACTGAC
>NW_019943469.1:50528-52889 GCF_002910315.2 Salvelinus sp. IW2-2015 | reverse complement strand
TGCGATTTTGTGCTACAGGATGTAAATTTCTGTTTGAAAAAGCTACCCTTTGCTTTCCTGACTGTGTGTATTGGTTCCTAACTTCCTGGAAAAGTTTACATATCGCGGGGGCTATTCAATGCTCATGCAGTACCACAGGATGTTTTTTGTGCTGGTCAAGGCAGTCAAGGATGGAGTGAACCAAGGCTATTCTGTTCTTAGTTCTTACATTTTTGAATGGGGCATGTGAGGATATACAGCGTGATATGGATATACGATGTGATGTGGAATTACTGTGGAATTACTGTAAAGGCAAATACAGAATGTCTCTAGGGCATTAACCAGCATTAACCAGCGTTAACCAGCGTTGGCCCAAATCCACATAGCAGAGATGTTTGGCGGTTTGGAGGTGTAACAGTGGTACGAGCTGACACATCGGTGGAGCGTTCTCTTGTCTGTCACAAAACCACTCCCTTCTCTACTATCCCTACCTGACACATCGTTGACGGCTCTCTCTGTCTGTCACAAACCACTCCCTTCTCTACTATCCCTACCTCACATCGGTGAGCCGCTTCTCTTGTCTGTCACAAACCACTCCCTTCTCTACTATCCCTACCTGACACTACGGTGAGCGGTTGGCTTCTTTGTTGTCACAAACCACTCCCTTCTCTACTATCCCTACCTGACACATCGGTGAGCGGCTTCTCTTGTCTGTCACAAACCACTCCCTTCTCTACTATCCCTACCTGACACATCGGTGCGAGCGCTCTCTTGTCTGTCCACAACCACTCCCTTTCTCTACTATCCCTACCTGACACATCGGTGAGCGGCTCTCTTGTCTGTCACAAACCACTCCTTCTCTACTATCCCTACCGCGTTAGAAGTTCATGCCTATCAGTCTAATTGAGTTTAATTAGTAACTCAGCTACATGAGATTTGTTGGATTATAGTCAGTGTGGTTTTTCGTTGCATCCAATGGCAATGTACGCGATAAGGTAACAAGCCACTTGTGGATTGACAGCTCTAATGTTAGTTTCACCTCCGACGTCGCCAAACAAAATGCTATGCGGGTGATTGAATCTAGCCCTAGATCTACATTGGTGAACAAAATATTTCAGACATATTCACCGATTTATATAGAACACTGATTTAAAGATAATTCTCTGTACGTGTCGGACTCAAATTATGGTGGTAACTGTGTGTGCGTTGCGTTGGTGGTGCCCGTGCGTGCGTGTGTGTGGTATAATGTCTTCTCTCTTGTTTTTTTGAAGGTAGGCCTTGAAATACATCACAGGTACACCTCCAATTGACTCAAATTATGTCAATTAGCCTATCAGAAGCTTCTAAAGCCATGACATCATTTTCTGGAATTTTCCAAGCTGTTTAAAGGCACAGTTAATTTAGCATATCTTAACTTCTGRCCCACTGGAATTGTGATACATTGAATTATAAGTGAAATAATCTGTCTGTAAACAATTGTTGGAAAAATTACTTGTGTCATGCACAAAGACTTGCCAAACAATAGTTTGTTAAAAATAAATGTGTGGAGTGGTTGAAAAACGAGTTTTAATGACTCCAACCTCAGTGTATGTAAACTTCCGACTTCAACTGTATATATATTTATATAGAGAGAGAGACMAATATTTTATTCACACAGGATTCACGGTATGTTTCCTGTAAAAATGGTTATGATCCCCTTTCAAACAGTCCCAAGATATTCAACATTTTTACACTCGKCATACTTGTAAATCATTTGTAAATCATTACCTTGTAATAAATACATTTTCCTGTTGTTGAGTAGAAAGTTGACTACAGTCTATCTCAACACGTTGTCAGATATGTTTTGGTAATTTCATGACCTGGCTAGATAGCTAGATCGCTCGCCAGCTAGACAGCTAGATAGTTTTATACTGAAGGGACTTTTAAACATAACACTGCATTCATGACTACCTCAGTTGGCAGAAATAAAATAACAGCCTTTGTTACTGGCAATAACTTTCAGATATGAAAAAAAGGCGGTAAAAAGAGGACGGCAAAGGTAAGGTTGGCGTGTTTTGTTCTTGGTATGAATAGTATATTAAGAGAGACAGAAAGAGACATGTTGAATTAGCACTGTTCTCCGACACCCAACAGGTGATCGCTAACACACCGTCAACCACTGCTTTTAAACGTTTGTCGACACAGTGTGTTTTATAGTGTTTTATAGTGGCTTGCTAAAGTATTCACCCCCTTTGGCATTTTTCCTATTTTCTTGCCTTACAACCTGGAATTAAAATAAATGTTTTGGGGTTTTGTATCATTTGATTTACACCACATGCCTACCACTTTGAAGATGCAATTATTTTGGGAGGGGAAACAAACAAGAAATAAGACTCAAAAACT
>NW_019943469.1:36571-44588 GCF_002910315.2 Salvelinus sp. IW2-2015 | reverse complement strand
CCCAGTCTCAAATCTCTGGAAGACTGAAACAGGTTTCCTTCAAGAGTTTCCCTGTATTTAGCGCCATCCATCATTCCTTCAATTCTGACCAGTTTCCCAGTCCCTCCCGATGAAACACATCCCCACAGCATGATGCTGCCACCACCATGCTTCACTGTGGGGATGGTATTCTCGTGGTGATGGGAGGTGTTGGGTTTGCACCAGACATAACATTTTCCTTGATGGCCAAAAAGCTACATTTTAGTCTCATCTGACCAGAGTACCTTCTTCCATTTGTTTGGGGAGTCTCCCACATGCCTTTTGGTGAACACCTAACATGTTTGCTTATTTTTTTATTTAAGCAATGGCTTTTTTCTGGCCACTCTTCTGTAAAGCCCAGCTCTGTGGAGTGTACGGCTTAAAGTGGTCCTATGGACAGATACTCCAATATCCACTGTGGAGCTTTGTATCTTTGGTCTGTTTGTTGCCTCTCTGATTAATGCCCTCCTTGCCTGGTCCATGAGTTTTGGTGGGCGGCCCTCTCTCTTATTTAGGGGCTTCATAGCAACGGTGTGAATACATAAGTTACATAACTTATTTTTGAAATTTCACTTCACGAATTTGGACTATTTTGTGTATGTCCATTACTTTAAATCGAGAAAAAAAATCAATTTAAATTACAGGTTGTAATGCAACAAAATAGGAAAAACGCCAAGGGGGATGAATACTTTTGCAAGGCACTGTATATTTTACATTAGTGACCAGAGTCTGTGACATGAAGGGGTCTATTAAGTTTATTTCTTAGTATAGTGGTTCATAGGCCTTTCTGCCTGTCTGTCTGCCAGACACCCAATCCTCAGCTCCCACGCAGCTCCACCCCTCATATGGCTGAACAGATAGCCTCTTTAACTATTGATAAAATAACCAGGTCAATAACTCAAACACTGACAAGGGAGTGGTGAGCGAGAGTGTATTAGAGATTGAGAGAGAGAGYGAGAAAGAGAGGGAGAGAGAGCGAGAGAAAGAGAGAGAGAGATTGAGTAAGAAAAATAGYGAAAGAGAGAGATGTGAAAAGTTAAACCAATCTATTCCCACATTAAAACCTTCCCAACAGAATGCAAAATATGTCGCCCTGGTAATTGAGTTACTAGTGCTAGTTGAGTGTAAAGTTGCTGTTTAATCTCTTCAAGAGGAGATAAACGTGTTGTGATTAGAGGTCGACCGATTAATCYGAATGGCCGATTAATTAGTGCTGATTTAAAGTTTTCATAACAATCGGATAGCGGTATTTTTGGACACCGATTTGGCCGATTTTTTATTTTATAATTTTTATATATTTTTTTACACCTTTATTTAATCTTTATTTAATTAGGCAAGTCAGTTAAGAACACATTCTTATTTTCAATGACGGCCGAGGAACGGTGGGTTAACTGCCTCGTTCAGGGGCAGAACGACAGAATTTTTACCTTGTCAGCTCGGGGGACCTTAACAGTTACCTTACAATTAACTAGTCAAACGCTCTAACCACCTGATTACATTGCACTCCACGAGGAGACTGCCTGTTACGCGAATGCAGTAGAAGCCAAGGTAAGTTGCTAGCTAGCATTAAACTTATCTTATAAAAAAAAATCTATCAATCAATCATAATCACTAGTTAACTACACATGGTTGATGATATTACTAGTTTATCTAGCGTGTCCGCCGTTGCATATAATCGATGCGGTGCGTATCGTTGCTCCAATGTTGTCACGTTCCTGACCTGTTTTCTGTTAGTTTTTGATGTGTTAGTTGGTCAGGACGTGAGTTTGGGTGGGCAGTCTATGTTTTCTGTTTCTATGTTGGTTAATGGGTACCTAATATGGTTCTCAATTAGAGGCAGGTGGTTTTCATCTCCTCTGATTGAGAATCATATTAAGGTAGGTGTTGTCACATTGTTTGTCGTGGGTGGTTGTCTCTTGTGTCTGTGTTTGTTTGCACCATACGGGACTGTTTCGTTCGTTCGTCGTTTTGTGTAGTCATTTTCCTGTTCGTGAGTTCTTCGTTGTATGTAAGTTCGCATGTCCAGGTCTGTCTACTCCGTTTTGTTATTTGTTAGTTATCAAGTGTTCTTCGTGTTTTCGTTCCTTGTTAAAATAAATATAGTATTATCACAACCGCTGCGCCTTGGTTCAATCCCTGCTCTTCCTCTTCGGATGAAGAGGAGGAGGAACGCCGTTAAAATGTGTACCTACCATAAACATCAATGCCTTTCTTAAAAGCATACACAGAAGTATATTTTTTAACCTGCATATTTAGCTAAAAGAAATCCAGGTTAGCAGGCAATATTAACCAGGTGGAAATTGTGTCACTTCTCTTGCGTTCATTGCTCGCAGAGTCAGTGTATATTGCAACAATTTGGGCTGCCTATTTTGCCAGAATTTTACGTAATGATGACATAACATTGAAGGTTGTGCAATGTAACAGGAATATTTAGACTTATCGATGCCACCCATTAGATAAAATATGGAATGGTTTCCGTATTTCACTGAAAGAATAAACGTCTTGTTTTCGAGATGATAGTTTCCGGATTTGACCATATTAATGACTAAGGCTCGTATTCTGTGTGTTATTATGTTATACTAAGTCTATGATTTGATAGAGCAGTCTCACTGAGCGGTGGTAGGCAGCAGCAGGCTCGTAAGCATTCATCAAACAGCACTTTCCTGCGTTTTGCCAGAAGCTCTTCACTGTGCTTCAAGCCTATCAACACCCGAGATTAGACTGGTGTAACCGATGTGAAATGGCTAGCTAGTTAGCGGAGTGCGCGCTAATAGCGTTTCAAACGTCACTCGCTCTGAGACTTGGAGTAGTTATTCCCCTTGCTCTGCATGGGTAACGCTGCTTCGAGGGTGGCTGTTGTCGTCGTGTTTCTGGTTCGAGCCCAGTTAGGAGCGAGGAGAGGGATGGAAGCTATACTGTTACACTGGCAATACTAATGTGCCTATAAGAACATCCAATAGTAAAAGGTTAATGAAATACAATGGTATATAGAGAAATAGTCCTATAATTCCTATAATAACTACAACCTAAAACTTCTTACCTGGGAATATTGAAGACTCATGTTAAAAGGAACCACCAGCTTTCATATGTTCTCATGTTCTGAGCAAGGAATTAAGTTAGCCTTTCTTACATGGCACATATTGCACTTTTACTTTCTTCTCCAACACTTTGTTTTTGCATTATTTAAACCAAATTGAACATGTTTCATTATTTATTTTAGGCTAAATTGATTTTATTGATGTATTATATTAAGTTAAAATAAGTGTTCATTCAGTATTGTTGTAATTGTCATTATTACAAATAAAATAAAATAAAATTGGCCGATTAATTGGTATCGGCTTTTTTTTGCCCCTCCAATAATCGGTATCGGTATCGGCACTAAAAAAATCATAATCGGTCGACCTCTAGTTGTGATGTGAATGATATGTGACCACTGTAGCTCGACTAATTCAACTAGTAGCTTGACATCACTTCTGTCAAATGCAGCTACATTTTACGTGCCTTGCAAGTGAGAAAGAAAATAGTATGTTAAAATGTGAATAAGGGCTCTGGTAGACTCTGTTCTTGTCACTTACACTAGCATGTCATCTCGGAAACAAACTCTGATGAGTTTGTCATTTCCCATCAATCTAAGAGCATATTTTAGGTTACTTATTACATTTCTCAAAGCACAGGGCACTAAATGTGCCCAAAATGAGCTCATGAATTGGAAGGTTAAAGAGATTATTTTTAACTACAGATTTTTAAATGGGACATACAGCTACTTCAGACAGAGATAATCAGCGTTAATTATTAACTTCCAACAGATGTCCAGATAAGGACAAGAAGGAAACAGCTTGTAATCCTTAACCTCCCTCTTTCAATCTCTCCCATTCTTTTAACTCCACGCCCCTTCCCTTTCTTTCCCATCTTCACTCGTCTCCCTCATGTTACCTCTGTACCCCCCCTCTTCTGTCTATCTATCTATCTCTCCCACCCCCTCTCTTTCTTTCTCACACACTCTCACTCTCCCACCCAGCCTCCCATCCCTCCGGCCAGATTAGGGAGGTGGGTCTCCCTCCCTCCCTCCCCCACCCAGCCTCCTACCCCTCTGGCCAGGTTAGTGAGGTGGGTCTCCCTCCCTCTCTTCCCCACCCAGCCACCCATCCTCTGGCCAGGTTAGGGAGTTGGTTCTCTCTCCCCCACCCAGCCTCCTACCCCTCTGGCCAYGTTAGGGAGTTGGTTCTCTCTCCCCCACCCTCTGGCCAGGTTAGGGAGTTGGTTCTCTCTCCCTCTCTCCCCRACCCAGCCGTCCAGGTTAGAGTGGTTGGTCAGTTGTTATTTACTTTTGCATCAGGCCCATTTCATTGAGTCCGTTCATTGACTCCTGGTCCACGAGCGACTGGAGTCTCTGTAACTTCTGGACCCTGGAGTCAGGGAAGGTCACTCAGCCCTTTTGGTCACCCAGATTGGCCCAGTCCTGATCATTACTACCTGTCAGTAGCATTACCCAGAGCCAAAGATATGCAGACTTTGGCCAAATGCATCTGAACATTTAGAATTGTGATGCCACCATGTTAGCATCAGGGAAGCAGTAGAAGAAAAATACTCCATGCAATACTGTGTCTGGTAACAACATGTACTGACTACTAATACCAACACTGTGTCTGGTAACATCATGTACTGACTACTAATACCAATACTGTGTCTGGTACTGGTAACATCATGTATCGTGAATACTAATACCAATACTGTGTCTGGTAAATCAACATGTACTGACTACTAAATACCATACTGTGTCTGGTAACACATAGTACTGACTACTAATACATACTGTGGTCTGGTAACACCATGTACTGACTCTATACCAATACTGTGTTTGGTAACACCATGTACTGACTACTAATACCAACACTGTGTCTGGTAACACCATGTACTGACTATAATACCAATACTGGTGTCTGGTAACACCTATGTACTGACTAATACCAATACTGTGTCTGTAACCCATGTACTGATACTAATCCAATACTGTGTTTGGTAAATATCGTACTGACTACTATACAATACTGTGTTCTGTAACACCATGTACTGACTACTAATACCAAACTGTGTCTGGTAACACATGTACTGACTACTAATACCAACACTGTGTCTGGTAACACCATGTACTGACTACTAATACCAATACTGTGTCTGGTAACACATGTACTGACTACTAATACAATACTGTTGTCTGATAACATGTACTGACTACTAATACAATACTGTGTCTGTACATCATGTACTGACTACTATACCATACGTGTCTGGTACACATGTACTGACTACTAATCCAATACTGTGTCTGATAACATATGTACTGACTATATACAATATGTGTCTGGTAACACATGTACTGACTACTAATACAATACTGGTGTCTGATACATCATGTACTGATACTAATACCAATACTGTGTCTGGTAACAACATGTACTGACTACTAATACAATACTGTGTCTGGTAACAACATGCACTGACTACTATACAACACTGTGTCTGGTAACATCATGTACTGACTACTAATACCAATACTGTGTCTGGTAACACCATGTACTGACTACTAATACCATAACTGTGTCTGGTAACAAATGTACTGACTACTAATACCAATACTGTGTCCGGTGGTAACATCATGTACTGACTACTAATACCAATACTGTGTCTGGTAACACCATGTACTGGACTACTATAACAACACTGTATCTGACAACAGTAGAGCTGCAGGGTTGGTGTAAATTACCCTGTCTAATTGCTGCTCTAAACGCAGTCAGTGAAAACGGTGTATCTATTTTAGACAAAGTGAGTGGTTTAGAGGTCTTTGTCCCTACTCTGTGTGTGTGTGTTGGTGTGTGTGGTGTGTGTGTGTGTGTGTGTGTGTGTGTGTGTGTGTGTGTGTGTGTGGCGTGTGTGCGTGCGTGCGTGCATGCCTGTGTGTGTGTTTCCTACGTAACTAAGTGCCATATTTGTCCAGATTTATGGTTGTTGAGTAGGGATGTTTTCCCAAACATAAATTAATTGGTGATCTAGACAGACAGACACTCCTCAGGGACTATGTTCCAGGCTCAGCATAAGTTCATTCTTGCATCCAGCCACAAGAGGCATACAGGAATGAACAATGAGCTACTGTAACACAGCCACTGTAACAGCCACAGAGACATACAGGAATGAACAATTAGCTACTGTACCAGCCACTGTAACCAGCCACACAGATGTACAGGAATGAACAATGAGCTACTGTAACCAGCCACTGTAACCAGCCACTGTAACCAGCCACCAGACATACAGGAATGAACAATGAGCTACTGTACCAGCCACTTGTAAACGCCACTGTAACCAGCCACAGAGACATACAGGAATGAACAATGAGCTACTGTAACCAGACAGTGTAACCAGCCACAGAGACCATAAGGAATGAACAATGAGCTACTGTAACCAGACACTGTAACCAGCCACAGAGACATACAGGATGAACTATGAGCTACTGTAACCAGCCACTGTAACCAGCCCACAGAGACATACTGAATGAACAATGAGCTACTGTAACCAGCCACTGTAACAGCACAAAGCATACAGGAATGAACAATGAGCTACTTAACCAGCCACACAGATGTACAGGAAGAACAATGAGCTACTGTAACCAGCCACTGTAACCAGCCACACAGACGTACAACAATGTACTGTAACCAGCTACTGTAACCAGCCACTGTAACCAGCCACACAGACGTACAACATGAGCTACTGTACCAGCTACTGTAACAGCCATTGTAACCAGCCCTTAACCATACACTGTAACCTACACTGTAACCAGCCACTGTAACCAGCACTGTAACCAGCCATTGTAACCAGCCACTGTAACCTACACGTAACCAGAACTGTAACCAGCCACTGTAACCAGCCACTGTAACCAGCCATTGTAACCAGCCATTGTAACACACTGTAACCAGCACACTGTTACAGTACTGTAACCAGACACTGTAACAGACCTGTAACAAGCACTTTAACCAAACACTGTAACTAGACACTGTAACTAGACACTGCAAACAAGCTAACTGTAAACAGCCACTGTAACCAGACACTGTAACCTGCACTGTAACTGCCACTGTAACTGGCCACTGTAACAGACCCTGTACCAGACATACTGTACAGGATTATCAAAATATGGAAGACGCATGCACGCACACGCACACACACACACACACACACACCACAACAAACACAACACACACACACACACACACACACACACACACACACACACACACACACCACACCAGATTGGTTGGATTAAAGGTCCACAGTGTATTTTCATGGAGTATTAGTCAGTGAAATATGATAATCATGTTGTGATGAAAGGAGAGGAAACCATGTGGCTACTGTAGATATGTCATTATAAGCAAACCATTTCCAGTGAGGAAAAGAAAAACGTCTTCCCTTGTTTTCAAAACAGCTTCAGTCCGGCTTCAAGTCTCAAGTGCACTTCCTGGTCGCATGTGTGTGAAGGTTCACAACACAACACAGAGACCAACACACCGCACAACAACACAAAGCTATAGTAGCTAACCAGGGCACACGCACGCGCGGCACCACACACACGTGAACACAACACCACCACACACACACACACACACACACACACACACACACACACACACACACACACACACACACAACACACGCACGCACACACACGCACACGCACGCACGCACGCACGCACGCACGCACGCACGCACTGCACACACACACACACACACAACACATCACCCAACTCACTGTAACCACAGCGGTAGTCAGAACTGGTTCCCTGAGATGGTTAATCCAGCATAAACTGAAGCCACAACCACGGTAACCATAGTAAAGCACTGTAACCATAGTACCCTTCACCCTAACTCTGGTCCTAACATCTCAACATGCTCATTTAACATCAGTGTGTCTCTGTGTGCGTGTCGTGTGTGTGTTTAAGCGTGTCGTGTGTGT
>NW_019943469.1:32384-36546 GCF_002910315.2 Salvelinus sp. IW2-2015 | reverse complement strand
ATAGTGTTTAAGAGGTCTTTGTCCCTACTACTGTGTGTGGTTGTGTGTGTGTGTGCTGTTTGTGTGTGCATGTGTGTGTGTGTGTGTGTGTGCTGTGTGTGTGTGTGTGTGTGCGTGTGTGTGTGTGTGTGTGTGTGTGTGTGTGTGTGTGTGTGTGTGTGCGTGCGTGCGTGCATGCCGGTGTGTGTCCTACGTAACTAAGTCCATATTTGTCCAGATTTATGGTTGTTGAGTGAAGGATGTTTTCCCAAACATAAATTAATTTTGATCTAGACAGACAGACACTCCTCAGGGACTATGTTCCAGGCTCAGCAATAAGTTCATTCACTGCATCCAGCACACAGACCATACGGAATGAACAATGAGTACTGAAAGCCACTGTAAACCAGCACTGTAAGCCACTGTAACCAGCCACAGAGACATACAGGAATGAACAATGAGCTACTTGAACCAGCCACTGTAACAGCCACAGACATACAGGAAGAACAATGAGCTACTAACCGCCACAGAGACATTACAGGACAATGAACAATGAGCTACTGTAACCAGACAGCTGTAACCAGCCACAGAGACATACAGAATGAACAATGAGCTACTGTAACCAGCACTGTAAACCAGCCACAGAGAATACAGGAATGAACAATGCCAGCCACTGTAACCAGCCACAGAGACATACATGGAATGAAACAAGTGAGCTACTGGTAACCAGCCACTGTAACCAGCCACAAAGACATACAGGAATGAACAATTAGACTGTACACACTGTAACCAGCCACACAGATGTACAGGAATGGAACAATGAGCTACTGTAACCAGCCACTGTAACCAGACCTACTGTAACCACATGCCACTAACAGCCACACAGGAGAATGGCTACAAAATGAAGCTACTGTAACCAGCCACTGTAACCAGCCACTCTGTAACCAGCTCACTGTAACCAGCACTGTAACCAGCCCACAGGAGACATTACAGGAATGAACAATGAGCTACCAGCCACTGTAACCAGCCACAGAGACATACAGGAATGAACAATGAGCTACTGTAACCAGCCACAGAGACATACAGGAATGAACAATGAGCTACTGTAACCAGCCACTGTAACCAGCCACAGAGACATACAGGAATGAACAATGAGCTACTGTAACCAGCCACTGTAACCAGCCACAGAGACAAACAGGAATGAACAATGAGCTACTGTAACCAGCCACTGTAACCAGCCACAAAGACATACAGGAATGAACAATGAGCTACTGTAACCAGCCACACAGACGTACAGGAATGAACAATGAGCTACTGTAACCAGCCACTGTAACCAGCCACACAGACGTACAGCAATGAACAATGAACTACTGTAACCAGCTACTGTAACCAGCCATTGTAACCAGCCACTGTAACCATACACTGTAACCAGCCATTGTAACCAGCCACTGTAACCATACACTGTAACCAGCCATTGTAACCAGCCACTGTAACCATACACTGTAACCAGACACTGTAACCAGCCATTGTAACCAGCCACTTTAACCAGACACTGTAACCAGCTACTGTTACCAGCTACTGTAACCAGACACTGTAACCAGACCCTGTAACAAGCCACTTTAACCAAACACTGTAACTAGACACTGTAACTAGCTACTGTAACCAGCCACTGTAGCCAGACACTGCAACTAGACACTGCAACAAGCTACTGTAAACAGCCACTGTAACTGGCCACTGTAACCAGACACTGTAACCTGCCACTGTAACTGCACCTGTAACTGGTCACTGTAACCAGACACTGTACCAAGACATACTGTACAGGAATTACTAAACTATGGGAAGACGCATGCATGCACGCACGCACGCACACACACACACACACACACTGATTGGTTGGATTAAAGGTCCACAGTGTATTTTCATGGAGTATTAGTCAGTGAAATATGATAATCAGTTGTGATGAAAGGAGAGGAAACCATGTGGCTACTGTAGATATGTCATTATAAGCAGAACCATTTCCAGTGAGGAAAAGAAAAACGTCTTCCCTTGTTTTCCAAAACAGCTTCAGTCCGGCTTCAAGTCTCAAGTGCACTTCCTGGTCGCATGTGTGTGAAGGTTCACAACACAAAAACACAGAGACACAAACACATAAGCTATAGTAGCTAACCAGGGCACGCGTGCACGCACACACACACACACACACACACACAACACACACACACAACACACACGTTCCCAATCCAGTGGTGTTTCTCTGGAAGGCAATGTTTGAAGTAATGTGAAGAGTGGGTGTGAACCTCTTATTGATGATATACCCTGTATTTTTTTTTACCGTTATTTTACCAGGTAAGTTGACTGAGAAAACACATTCTCATTTGCAGCAACGACCTGGGAATAGTTACAGGGAGAGGAGGGGATGAATGAGCCAATTGTAAACTGGGATTATTAGGTGACCGTGATGGTTGAGGCCAGATGGGAATTTAGCCAGGACAACCGGGGTTAACACCCCCTACTCTTACGATAAGTGCCATGGGATCTTTAATGACCTCAGAGAGTCAGGACACCCGTTTAACGTCCCAATCCGAAAGACGGCACCCTACACAGAGCAGTGTCCCCAATCACTGGCCCTGGGCATTGGGATCTCTTGTTTAGACCAGAGGAAGAGTGCTCCTACTGGCCCTCCAACACCACTTCCAGCAGCACCTGGTCTCCCATCCAGGGACTGACCAGGACCAACCCTGCTTAGCTCAGAAGCAGCCAGCAGTGGTATGCAGGGTGGTATGCTGCTGCTGTATATAGAGAATACTGCTGACAGACATTTCTGTTAAAGACATACAGGTCGTGGCCAACGTTTTGAGAAGACAAATATTAATTTCCACAAAGTCCTGCTGCTTCAATGTCTTTAGATATTTTTGTCAGATGTTCTTGGAATACTGAAGTATAATTACAAGCATTTCATAAGTGTCAAAGGCTTTTATTGACAATTACATGAAGTTGATGCAAAGAGTCAGTGTTTGACCTTCTTTTTCAAGACCTCTGCAATCCGCCCTGGCATGCGTCAATTAACTTCTGGGCCACATCCTGACTGATGGCAGCCCATTCTTGCATAATCAATGCTTGGAGTTTGTCAGAATTTGTGGGTCTTTGTTTGTCCACCCGCCTCTTGAGGATTGACCACAAATTCTCATTGGGGTTAGATCTGGGGAGTTTCCTGGACCATGGCCCAAAATATTGATGTCTTGTCCCGAGCCACTTATGTTATCACTTTTGCCTTATGGCAAGGTGCTCCATCATGCTGGAAAAAGGCATTGTTCGTCACCAAACTGTTCCTGGATGGTTGGGAGAAGTTTGTCTCAGAGGATGTGTTGTTACCATTCTTTTTCATGGCTGTGTTCTTAGGCAAAATTGTGAGTGAGCCCACTCCCTTGGGCTGAGAAGCAACCCCACACATGAATGGTTTCAGGATGCTTTACTGTTTGGCATGACACAGGACTGATGGTAGCGCTCACCTTGTCTTCTAGAATTAGAGAGATACTTAAATTCACACAGGACACCGGATAAGACAGGGAAAATACTCCAGATATAACAGACTGACATAGCTCCCGACACAAACTACTGCAGCATAAATACTGGAGGCTGAGACAGAAGGGGTCAGGAGACACTGTGGCCCCATCCCATGATACCCCCGACAGGCCCAAACAGGGCAGGATATAACCCCACCCACTTTGCCAGAGCACAGCCCCCACAGCACTAGAGAGATATCTTCCAACCACCAACTTACCATCCTGAGACAAGGCCGAGTATAGCCCAAAGATCTCCGCCACGGCACAACCCAAGGGGGGGCCGCCAACCCAGACAGGAGACCACGTCAGCGACTCAAACCACTCAAGTGACGCACCCCTCCTAGGGACTGCATGGAAGAGCACCAGTAAGCCAGTGACTTCAGCACCCTGTAATAGGGTTAGAGGCAGAGAATCCCAGTGGAGAGAGGGGAACGGGCCAGGCAAGAGACAGCAAGGGCGGTTCGTTGCTCCAGAGCCTTTCCGGTTCACCTTCACACTCCTGGGCCAGACTACTCAATCATATTGACCCATGAGTCTTCAGTAAAGACTTAAAGGTTGAGACCGAGTCTGCGTCTTCACATGGGTAGGCAGACCATTCCATAAAAATGGAGGCTCTATAG
>NW_019943469.1:18488-32359 GCF_002910315.2 Salvelinus sp. IW2-2015 | reverse complement strand
TAGGAGTCTAATGGGGATCTGCGGTATTGCGATTTTGGGATAAAGAAGTTAGGAGTCAGTGATCGGAAAAGTTTAAAAGAAAGAGTGAAACTCCTTATGGTACAGAGCGATTCTAGTATGGGGGTAGGGAGAATTTGGAGTGAGTGGCGGGACGACGTGAGAATGTAGGAGAAGACAACTTCCTAACTGTTTGGGCGCAGAGGGTGGGGAGATGAAAGCTAGATATCGCCAGTGAAGGTCGTGGGAAGCAAACGGGGAGGAAGGCTCTGGCGATGGTTGGGACGAAGAGACTATGACATACACTATATAGTACAGGAATAGGTGAGTTGGCTTGGTGAGACTAGGAGAAGGCGGGAGTGGATGTACCATCGATTTACATAAACCTGAGGGCACTGAGGTGTAAGGTAGGTTGGCTTGTGGATAAGATGTGGTGATGACAGAGTGAAAGCCTTGGAAAGGTCGATGAATAGGCTGCACAGTATGGTGGATGGCGTCGTGTGAAGTGGGAGGAATGGCCTATGTTATATATTTTCTTGCCGAGGTTTGAGTGGAGTGTACGGAGTGTGGGAGATGTGGGAGTTGTGTGTGGGTTGGAGGGAGTGAGATAGTGAGCAGGAGTGGGGGATAGAGGTGATGATTTAATTACAGACAGAAGAGGGGGGGTACAGCAGGTAAATTTGCGGAGAGCATGTGAAGATGTGAACACGAAATGGGAAGGTTTGGGCGTGAGTTATGAAAGATAGATGAATTTGTGTGAGATACGATTTGCAAGAAGGGTAGTGGTCTTTTTAGCGATATAACCTAGCTGTTTCCTTTTGTTCTTATCTGACTTGTCTGGAGTGTCAATAATTTAATCTGATTATAGTATTGTGGTTCTGTGAAGTAGCTTAGTGTATGTCCATTGGTGTTTAAGAGAAAGTCTGTCTGTTAAGAATTTTGATTTTTTAACCTTCAATGTTCAGTGACTTATTTTGGTGTGTGCATTTTTAGTGCACTGTGACTTTAGTGTGAGAATTTTTAAATAAGTTTCCCTTAAGTATATAGCTTTTAGCATTGATGGGACTCTTTACTCAAGAAGAGTTAGACCAGGAAGTGGAGGGAGGAATACATGGAGGATGCACATCATTCAATGTAAGAGCATTTGCTATTCATTGTGTTTTATGCATTATTACATATATCTTTATGACAGGGATAATCTAGGGCAGGATACGTGATAACGAATAGTATCGGTGCAGAGTTTGTATGAGAAACTATTCTCGTGATAATACTTCTACATACTATGGATATTTTCTAAAGTTGGCTGGATGATATCAGGCTAGCTTGTGAATCTAGGGTACAGAAATTAAGCCATCCAACGTCCGTGATTAACTTTTCAGTTACTCATTGAGATTAAGTGAAATTGTACTAGATAAGAGTAGAGAGTACAGCTCGTTTTAGTTAACACATAAGCACTTTGTACATCTTTCTACATTTTTCATTAACCTAAGCCCTTTCCCTTCTTTCCTGTGATCATCGGTTGTATTGATTCTTCGTGGTGGCTTTTTGGTCCTCGTATTTTTCTTGTTATACGCCAAACTCTATGGTCTTTGGGGCCAGTTCTCTTACATTTTTATTTGCTAGTTTTAATACTGAGCTTATTCATTTCTGGTCCATAAAGCACCCCTTCTTCCCTTTTTTTTCCAGAAGAAACGCGTCGCACATTTCTATCCTCTCCCCACTCCATCTTCTCGTACTGGTTTAACGAGGTGGGTTTCTCCTTCCTCCAAAGCCACACTCTTTGGCATCTCTCAGTTTCTGCTGAATGATGGACGACTGCAAAATCACTGAAGCTGGAGATCATATCTCCTCTAGCTTTTAAGGACAGCTGTCAGAAAGCTTCACATGGATATGTACCTGGTACATAGCCCATCATTCTGTAAATAGCCACGGCTAACCTCATTCCCATACTGTTATTTATTTTGCTCCCTTTGCACCCAGTTCTTACTTGCCTATGCTGGTTACCACATAAGGATGCAATCCTTTCTCTGGGGGATAGTTATAAGGAGTAAAATAGATTTCTTTCATCTTCCTTTCCCACCACGGCATTACATCTGAGCTTTAGGTTTTGGGAAAGAGTTATTGTGTATTTCGGTTCGTTCTTCGACGTTTCTGTGTTAGGCAGTCCTAGGCCCAACTCATATGGTAAGCGTCTTAGGGGGGAGTTTGGTTTCTATCCTTTCTGGCCTGGTGTAGCTGGTTTAAGGTGGCTAGTTCTTTTAGGTTGTCTTCTCCCTCCATTACTTATTCTCACCCACGCCAGGTTGAGTATGGTGTGGCATTAGAGTCTGCTTAGATAGTTGCATTTGTTTTAGACTTTTATATGCATCAGGCTCCTTTTATTTGTTGCGAGTTTTTATCATATTTATGACTCATGGTGTTTGGAGTCCAGTCTTGATTGTATTGGAGGGTGCTCTTTATGCTAATACTCCTTGGCTGTGTGAGTACTTGTGTGAGTTTTCGAGGAGAGGCTATATCTTGAGCTTATTTGTTTCCAACACAGATTGTCGGAACCAGTATCTCTTCGATTTATTTAATGACTTGTCATGTCTAGTATTTACTGCTCTAGCAGCTGTAAAATGTCACTGTTGTGCTATACATGCTTATATAATTTAGATTGTGTAGTATCGGATCTTACATGTTAGATCATGGGTCGATGTTAGAAGAATTTATTTATCTCGTGCTATAATCCTGTGTTTGGGGTTAATAATGTGTTGTGGTACTGAGACTTATTACCAATTTGTGTGTGTTACATGGATTGTTTATGATACTAATCATACTGTTGTCTGGTATTGTATGACTAACTAATACAATACTGTGTCTGGTAAAAAATGTACTGATACTAATACATATGTGTCTGGCTAAGGACTATTGTTATTCTTATTCAGATTAGATATTATATAGATAGTTGGTCTGGTGAACAAATTGTACTAAGATTAATATTAGCATTTGACGTTTGTGTGTACAACATTACTAATTGTATACTTATAAACATGGTGTGGTACATATGCTATGATACGTACCAAACTGTGTTGGTAACCATATGTATGCTACTAATACCATATTGTGTCTGGTAAACATGTACTTCTGACTACTATGATTGATATATAAGTACTTGTGTCTGGCTAAATATGATTGAGTGGGATTTTCTTTTATATAGTGTTGGATGTTAAATTTGGTTTTGTAGATATTACTAATCTAACACTGAATCAGTGTTGTTGTCGTAGCTCATTTGTTCACTTTGAGTACTAATATTTCTATTTCCAGTGTGTCTTGGCTAAGATATGTTATGAATCTATCACAATAATAGTGTTGTTATGTTACTACCATGTTGGACTTACTATATGTCATCCGTGAACTGTGTTAGTGAACACGATAAATATAGAATAACTACGGATCTAATATATAAATTATGTGTCTGATAACATACGATGTTTTCTGTAGTATTAATTATTATACGTATGAATTCTGAGTTGATTTTGGGTAAGATGTAGCTTGATTATATATGGTAATTACTGTGGTCGGATATATAAATAAAGATGTGAGCTACAATAATCAGTATATTTAGCTTCTCTTAGTTAGTCTGTGTGTCTTGGTTAACACCCATTGTAGTCGAATAACCTGATATACTTATAATCTTGTGTGAATCTGGTAGATAATTGTCGTGCGGACTAGGCTATAATTACACCATGTCGTGTCTGTCTTGGTAAAACATGACTGACTACTAAGCTCTGCAAGTATTGCTCTTGATCTGGGTAACGCAACAAGTAAACCCTTGGGCTATGTATTGAGGAAAGCCTTTGAGTGTGATTGCAATTATAGAGTAAGGACAATAAAGAAAATATCAAATAGTCTTTTGGACACTTTCCGGAATATTACATTAATATTGCATTGTTGATAGTAACAAACCATCATATTGTCAATTGCTACTATTATTTATATAATACCTTTTCTTATGCCAAATTTGTTGTCTTAATTTAAGACATTGTATACATTACTAAATAAATTCTACAGTTGTTTGGTAACATATTGTATGATACTAATAATATGGTGTTGGTAACACATGTAATGACGTACTAATAAAACTGTATTGCAACTTTTACTCAGATATATTGATGCATTTAGTGGTTTGTTGATAAAGTATAGTGAACAGATTTTCAACTTGTTAGATCTAGATAATTGACGGTTGTTTCTTTTCTCACATCATATATCTTTCAAAAATAGCCAGTGCAGAATGATGGACTAATCAGGCTTTGTTTTAACATTCATCTCTATTTTTAGAAGAATAAGAACAATATAGGATTTGGAGGGTGTTTTAGATGCTGGGTCGTTTAATTGGTTAGTCCGATAAAAAACGGCCACATCAGCCAGACGCTTTTACTTCCATCTGTGTGACTGTTTCTTTTATATTGGCTATGTGAGTGCTTGCGTGCTTTCCGTGTTTGGCGTCAGTGTACGGCAGATAGGTAGGCTAAAGGGCATGGGCTGGTAGTTTGTATGTTTGGTGTTTTTGTTAGGTGATGTTTGTGTTTGTTGCTATTTTGTCCTGAATGGATTAGTCTTTTTACTGATCTTTGCATCATTTTGCTGTTGCTTTGTGTTATTGTCGCTTATGTCTGGTGCGGCGTATGCTGGTATCGTGTGTTATTTGGTCGGTTTATACTATTTTACTCTGTATGGCTTTGTTTTAGTGTGTTATTTTTTTCTACGTTATAAGTCCGTTTATTTTTGTCCAGATTTATCGCGTTTTGATTTTGAGTATTGAAGGAGCATTTATCATATATACATCCAAACGCAATGCTTTTCCAATGTGATATAGACAGCACACGCGCACACCCTCAGGCGCCATGCTTCAAGGGCTCAGCATAAGTTATTCACTTGATCAGCCACAGAGGGATACAGGATGAAGCTGAGCTTGTCTGTAAACAGCCGTGTAGGGATGCGATTAGCTACTGTAACAGCCCTTGTAGAGGGGTGTGAGTGGTGTGGGTGGTGGGCCGACGACAGACATACAGGCCAGCGGTACAGTGGGAAGCATGTACCAGCCACTGTACAGCACAGAGAATACGGGAGTGGGGTTATATTGTAACCAGACAGTGTAACCAGCCACAGAGACATACAAGGAAGTGAACATGAGTACTGTAAACAGACACTGGTAACCAGCCAAAGACATACAGGATGAATCTATGAAGCTCTGTCCCCACGCGCGGCACGCGCTGCAGACGCCCACCCGAGACAGACCACCACGGGGGTGGTGGTGACGCCACTGTGACCCAGCCACAAAAGCATAGCAGGAGGATCAATGAGTATGGGTGGTTGGGAGGACAATGGAATACTGTAACAGCCACTGTACCAGCACACAGAGTACAGCATGAGCTACGTGGGTAACCAGTATGTAACCAGCTCTGTCGGGACGAGTCAAAGATGGCTACTGTAACGGGTAGCGTGGTAGCAGCCATATGTAACCAGACTGTGTGACCAGTGACACTGTAACCTGACTGGTACCACACATGTAAACAGCCACTGTAAGGGGGAGTGTGGGGGACGTAACATACACTGATAACCAGACGACTGTACAGCCATGTACACCAGCCACTGTAACAGACCATTTAAACCAGGCCATTGTAACAGCGTGTGAGCGTGTGAGGGTGGGTAAAGACCTGTAACAGGACTGTAACCAACACTCCTGTTAACTAGACCCTCGTAACTAGCACAACTGCACGGGTACCACGGAGGTGGTGGGGACTGCCACGTAATGGCCACTGTAGGAACAGGTAGTGTGTGGGAGACGCATGCACGCAACGGACACACACACACACCACACACAGGCGCAGAGGGGAGCGCACACCACAACACCACACCGGACTACAACCCCCACAACACAACACCACACACACACTGATTGGTTGGATTAAAGGTCCACAGTGTATTTTCATGGGTATATTAGTCGTGAAATATGAATCAGTTGTGATGAAAGAGAGGAAACATGTGGCTACTTAGATATGTCTCAATAATGCCAGAACCATTTCCAGTGAGGAGAAGAAAAACGTCTGTCGGCTCAAAACAGCTTCAGTCCGGCTTCAAGTCTCAAGTGCACTTCCTGGTCGCATGTGTGTGAAGTTAAACAAACACCACACAGAGACACCACAATAGCTATAGTGCTAACCAGGGCACGGGTGCACGCCACAACCACACACAAACAACACCACAACCACACACAACCGACACAACACACGGGGGCACACAACCACCACAGCAGCACGACACTCGCACAGTTCGGTGTGTTGGGTGGTCGTTTGGATATGTGAGAGTGTGTGAAGGTGGTGTATACGGGACTAATAGGAATACGCTCGTCGACCAGCCGTGTAAAGGACATTAAGTCGTGGGCAAACGTGGGGCACGAAATATTAGTTTCACAAGTTGCTGCTTCATGTTTAGACTAGGTGGGGGCTGTGGTGGGTTGGGGGCGAATGAGCTGAACCGTATAATTAGCAAGCGATTTCATAAGTGTCAAGGGTTTTCTTTTGACGAATTAACTGAGAGTTGTTGATGGGGGTGGCTTTTGCAGTGGTTTTGGAGGTGGTGCGACTGCTCGCCGTGCGCGCCTGGCATGCGGGGTGTGGGGCTGTCTGACTGATGCAAGCCATTCGTTGCGGGATGAAGTAGGCTGTGTGGTGGCTAATTTGTGGTTCTTTGTTTTGTCCCGTCTTTGAGGAGGGTGGGCACAATTCTCATTGGGAAGTAAAGCTGGGGAGTTTTCTGCATGGGGTGGGTGAGGTGTTTTTCCGAGCGACCGCTGGGTATGTGAGTGTGTGGGTGAGGGCTCTGCATCATGCTGGAAAAGGCATTGGGGTCCCGGGGCACCCAATGCCGCCGTTGCCTGGAGGTGGGGTGTGGAGGGTTGGGCGGCCTGGCTGCAGTGACCCGTTGGCTAGAAAGCAGACCGGGGGGTGAGGTTAGCCGGGGGCACTGGGATGGTAGCGCTCACTTGTCTTCTCAGGCAAGTTTTATGTGCCCGGGACTGCGAGCACAACTCGCGGTGCCGATTTATCAGAGAAATACTGCCGGGTGACCCGCCAGGGTTTCGGGGTGCCAACGATCCTGGTTGATTCTGCAGATTAAGATCTGTACGTGATGTTATCTGGAGCGGTTGGTTGGTGGCCTTCTTGCAACGAAGTGGTGGGTGGACGTGCCCGATTCCTGAGAGGTCTGTCGGGTGGTGCCCGATCCCGCAGCTGGAATCAATTAGGAGAGGTCTGGGCTGTTGGGATTTCCGTTGGGCGGCGGGGGCTTTTCAACCAATTGGCTCCCTTCGGTGGGTTTGATGAGTGCGATGAAAATGGTTTGATTTTTGAGGTGCAATGATTTCGGGGGGAGGCGAAATATCTGGTGGCCTGTAGAAGTTCTTTCTTTGTGCAAAGCAATTGATGAGGCAGTTTTCTGCCGGTAACGATGTTTGGGACAGAGAAGAACATGATTACAAGGCCAGTCACCCTCCTCCTTTTTTTGAAGCTTTCCAGTTCTGATATTCAAGACGCGGGTGTGGAGAGAGTGATAGAGCTGATCTTTCCAGCCGCCTGTCTCGTCAACACTAAACCTTTTGTGTATGAGAGAATCACGACCGAGTGAATGTCGCTGTTCTTTGAGGCGTGCGGAAGCGGGGAGGTGTGTGTGCGGTGGTGCGTGGGGTGGGAATCTGATCAACTCGCGATAACATTCCTGAGCTAATTGGGAGGGGGGTGAGGCAGCAGACTCTTGGAGACGACCGCGCCGCGTTGTGCTCTCAACGGGCCGACTGTAACCGAGTAAGGCGCTATTTCGAGGTACCTTTGTACTCGGCGTAATGGAGGACACACCTTCAACCTCTAGGGTTTACGATTCTCTCTCTCTCTCTCTCTGTGTGGTGGGTGTGGTCTCTCTCTCTCTTCGGTCTGTGTGGGTGTGTGTGTCTTTTCTTTTCTCTTCATCAGGATGTGAATGTGGTTTCTTTTGTTTTATCATTCATTGCAATAACGACATATCACGTAATTCTGTGGTGTAGGCAACTTTAATCCAGTCAGTCATTCATGGTGGTGAGGCGACGACATGATAATTCCCATCAAAAACGGCGGCGGGCTGTCTGAGTCGCCTAGATATATGCCCGCGACATCGGATTCAAGCTGACTTTGATTCAGTATCCAGGTTATTTTTGAACCGGCCGTCTGGGGCCATGGCAGTCGGCGAACGCCGGCTGGCGGGAGTTCTCGGGTGGTTAGGGGTGGGAGGTTGGGGAGTGCGGTTGTGGTGTGGTGCGTGGGTGGATAGTGGCAGAGATGTGCCTTGGTGCGGGACCCAATATTTGTGGCTGTGTTTACTAGTTCTGGTCAGTTTGCTTTTCTCAATGTACATACGGCAGTGGGCATATTAACTTGAGGAACTCGGGGTGTGTGAGGGTGTGAGTGGCTTGCTTCAAAAAAAAAGTAGGTGTGGTGTGTGGAGTCAGTTGGTTCTAATTGTGTGTGTGTGGGAGTGAGTCAGGAAGAGTGGTTGGGACATTGGTAAGTGTTGCCATTGATGGTATAGGCTCCTTTGTCGGTTGTTTCCACATGATTGTGGCAGGGCACTTGGGGGCCGCCGCACGTCCGCAGCGCCTGGTGGGGCTTGGTGGCTTTTAAAGACACTGGTCCCCAGTCGTTGGATGTAGGATGGTGGTGGGTGGTAAAACCAGAAAGCATGGTGTGATGGGCTTGAAAAGGCTCAGCATTGGGGTTTGGGCGGTGTGTGCATCTCTTTATGTGGTGGAGAACAACAACGGTGCTTGCGCGCGTCGGCTGTCAGTCAGTTCCATTATAGTGTCTTAGCGCGCGCCAGAGTGGGTGTGCGTCAGGTTAAAAGTACTTTGCAGCTGCTGACTCAGTGTGAGCTGGTGGTGTTGTCGGTGCCCGACCCACACGATCGGTGGTGTGTTTTGCGGTGGGTGAGAATAAACTTAAAATAAATGTTGATGATATTTGTATGTTTGGTGTGCTGTATGTTCACACAGGTCAGGGAGAGAGAGAGGAGGAGAAGAGGGAGGAAGAGGGAGGAGAGGGACCAAATTATTTGACTCTGTAGAGACAGAGTCACATTACTGCTCAGAGAAGGTTTGTTCACCTGTCTGTCCATAACCACACACAGACAGTCTGACAGACATTTAACACACCACACCCAGTAGGGAGTGGTGTGAGTGACGGTGCATTCACAGACCACAGACCATATCTATGGCACTAACAAAACAGGGTTCACACCAAGAAGAGTTCCRCCATGTCAGTCACTGTCTGRAGCTATGACAACAGATGTATTTGTTCAAATGAGTTCTCCACCACTACATGATGAAAGAGTTAGTGAAATGACACACTATTCCCTGTATAGCGCACTACTTCTGAGCAGAGTGCCATGCAGAGCACTAGGCTAAATGAGAAGTGGGTTACCATGTAATGCTGATGTGATGAGTGTGTTGTTATACATGTAGCTTACTACTAACACAATGTTCAGTGGACAGCTCATGCTAACGTAACACTGTGTTGGTGTTGTTGAAGACTAATATAGAAATCATATATTTTGTCACTGAGAGACTTGTTTATACCAATGATATGAACCCTGGATTGCTGATCTGTGTATTGGCCATTGAGAGYCTTTGAATCCTCCTGTCGMCCATATTGGCTCTCCCCTGTAGGAGCACCCATAGGAATGAATGTATTAATCCAATTCTGTTTGTGGTTTTCATGTTGAATTATTAGTTTCACCTTCATTSTTGGGATAGCTAGCCTACTAGCAGGGGAGAGAATACATTTGTGAAATTATACGTTGTTGCACAGGTCGTAGTGGCAGACAGGGAGTTTTTTACAACACCCAACTGTTGGAAACTAAATAGTAGCATGGAAAAATGATATGTATAAGTTTTTTTCCAAAGGGAGATTACGTTTTTTGAATATCCTGTCTGGGCTGAAGGACAGTGGAAGCTGAAAGACAGTGGAAATTATACACTAACACCCTCATTTATTTTTGCAGAGTTGTCGTTGCATTTCAACCAATCAGAGCCAGGATCCAAACACCTGTTTACAATATAAATTAAAACGCATGTATTAAGTGGTCTGTATGAATGTAGACATTACGTAAATGCATTTCAAAGTCCCAAAATATTTTTATTTTTTACAAATCGAGTGAGTGCCAAGATGTAGGCACGGTGACTTCAAGACTGCACGCCTATCATCATCTAGGTACATATACATTATTCGTTGTAAAGGGTCATTCTGAGAAACAATGTTTTGCTATTTCTAGACTACTATTCCCATCATATTTTATTTAATATGTTTATTTGGACATGGACAATGTACAACAAAAACACACATCTCAGATGTGAGATTGATGTCTGGCACCAGACTGAGCTAACAGCTCATTTCCATCTGCAGTCCCCATCATATAATTTTAGAGAGATCTGTTGCAAAAAACCTGCGGCAAAGTAATATTGGAAAATGTTTTCCCCATGCGCATGAGTAGGTCCCCTTTGTACCCATGGTGCAGTTGCAAACCGTAGTCGGCTTTTTTATGGCGGTTTTGGGAGCAATGGCTATCTCCCTTGCTGAGCGGCCTTTCAGGTTATGTCGATATAGGACTCGTTTTACTGTGGATATAGATACTTTTTACCTGTTTCCTCCAGCATCTTCACCAGGGCCTTTGCTGTTGTTCTGGGATTGATTTGCACTTTTTACACCAAAGTACTTTCATCTCTAGGAGACAGAACACGTCTCCTTCCTGAGCGGTATGACGGCTGAGTGGTCGCATGGTGTTTATATTRGCGTACTATTGTTTGTACAGATGAACGTGGTACATTCAGGCGTTTGGAAATTGCTCCCAAGGATGAACCAGACTTGTGGAGGTCTACAATTTTTTTTCTGAGGTCTTGGTTGATTTCTTTTGATTTTCCCATGATGTCAAYCAAAGAGGCACTGAGTTTGAAGGTAGGCCTTGAAATACATCCACAGGTACACCTGCAATTGACTCAAATTATGTGAATTAGCCCATCAGAAGCTTCTAAAGCCATGACATCATTTTCTGGAATTTTCCAAGTTGTTTTAAGGCACAGTCAACTTTGTGAATGTAAACGTCTGACACGCTAGAATTGTGATACAAGTGAATTTTAAGTGAAATAATCTGTCTGTAAACATTTGTTGGAAAAATTACTTGCATCATGCACAAAGTAGATGTCCTAACCGACTTGCCAAAACTATAGTTTGTTAACAAGAAATGTTTGGTGGTTGAAAAATGGGTTTTAATGACTCCAACCTCAGTGTATGTAAACTTCCAACTTCAACTGTAAGTAAAGAAAGATGAAAATAATTTAAGTTTAATGACAGTGAAAATAACAGTAGCGAGGCTGTACACAGGTGGTACCGGTACAGAGTCAATGTGCGGGCGGGGGCACCGGTTAGTCGGGCTAATTGAGGTGCTAATTGAGGTGCTAATTGAGGTAATATGTACATGTAGATACAGTGCCTGGCAAAAGTATTCATCCCCCTTGGCGTTTTTCAWTTTTTTTGCATTACAACCTGTAATTTAAATTGATTTTTATTTGGATTTCATGTAATGAACATACACAAAATAGTCCAAATTGGGGAAGTGAAGTAAAAAAAAAAAAATTGTTTAAAAAACGGAAACGTGATGCGTGTATTTGCATTCAACCCTTTGTTGTGAAGCACCTAAATAAGATCTGGTGCAATCAATTGCCTTCAGATGTCACATAATTAGTTAAGTAAAGTCCACCTGTGTGCAATCTAAGTGTCACATGATCTCAGTATATATACACCTGTTCTGAAAGGCCCCAGAGTCTGCAACACCACTAAGCAAGGGGCACCATGAAGACCAAGGAGCTCTCCATACAGGTCAAGGACAACGTTGTGGAGAAGTACAGATCAGGGTTGGGTTATAAAAATATATCAGAAACTTTGAACATCCCACGGAACACAATTAAATCCATTATTAAGAAATATTGCCCCACAACAAACCTATCAAGAGAGGGCCGCCCACCAAAACTCACGGACCAGGTAAGGAGGGCATTAATCAGAGAGGCAACAAAGAGACCAAAGATAACCCTGAATGAGCAGCAAAGCTCCACGGCGGAGATCCGTGTATCTGTCCATAGCACCAAAGAGCCATACACTCCAAAGAGCTGGAAAAAAGCCATTGCTTAAAATAAAAATAAGTAAACACGTTTGGTGTTTGCCAAAAGGCATGTGGGAGACTCCCCAAACATATGGAAGAAGGTACTCTGGTCAGATGAGACTAAAATTGAGCTTTTTGGCCATCAAGGAAAACGATATGTCTGGCATAAACCTAACACCTCTCATCACCCCGAGAACACCATTCCCACAGTGAAGCATGGTGGTGGCAACATCATGCTGTGGGGATGTTTTTCTGCGGCAGGGACTGGGAAACTGGTCAGAATTGAAGGAATGATGGATGGTGCTACATACAGGGAGACTCTTGAGGAAAACCTGTTTTAGTCTTCCAGACATTTGAGGCTGGGACGGAGGTTCACCTTCCAGCAGAACAATGACCCTAAGCATACTGCTAAAGCAACACTCGAGTTGTTTAAGGGGAAACATTCAAATGTCTTGGAATGGCCTAGTCAACGCCCAGACCTCAATCCAATTGAGAGTCTGTGGTATGACTTACATATTGCTGTACACCAGTGGAACACATCCAACTTGAAGGAGCTGGAGCAGTTTTGCCTTTGAGAATGCAAAAATCTCAGTGGCTAGATGTGCCAAACTTTTAGAGACATACTCCAAGAGACTTGAAGCTGTAATTGCTGCAAAAGGTGGCACTACAAAGTAGAATAGTTATGGATGCTCAAGTTCTCTTATTTTTGGTCTTATTTCTTGTTTATTTCACAATCAAAAGTATTTTGCATCTCAAAGTGGTAGGCATGTTGTGTAAATCAAATGATACAAACCCCCACAAAATAAATTTTAATTCCAGGTTGTAAGGCAACAAAATAGATCAAATGCCAAAAGGGGTGAATACTTTCGCAAGCCACTGTTGTGATTATGCATAGACGATAAACAGAGAGTAGCAACAGCATAAGAGGGGGTTGGCGGGTGGGGAGTGGCGGGACACAATGCAAATAGTCCGGGTYGCCAATGTGTGGGGGTACCGGTTTGTCGGGCTAATTGAGGTAATATATACATGAATGTATAGTTAAAGTGACTATGCATAGATGACAAACAGAGAGTAGCAGCAGTGTAAAAGAGGGGTTGGCGGTGGGACACAATGCAAATAGTCCGGGTAGCCATTTGATTACCTGTTCAGGAGTCTTATGGCTTTGGGGTTAAAGCTGTTGAGAAGCCTTTTGGTCATAGAATTGACGCTCCGGTACCACTTGCCATGCAGTAGCAGGGAGAACAGTCTATGACTGGGGTGGCTGGGGTCTTTGACTATTTTTTGGGCCTTCCTCTGACACCTCCTGGTGTAGAGGTCCTGGATGACAGGCAGCTTAGCCACAGTGATGTACTGGGCCGTACGCACTACCCTCTGTAGTGCCTTGCMGTCGGAGGCCGAGCATTTGCCGTACCAGGCAGTGATGCAACCAGTCAGGATGCTCTCAATGTTGTAGGTGTAGAACCTTTTGAGGATCTGAGGACCGATGCGAAATCTTTTCAGTCTCCTGAGAGGGAATTTGTTTTGTCGTGCCCTCTTCACGACTCTCTTGGTGTGTTTGGACCATAATAGTCTGATGGTGATATGGACACCAAGGAACTTGAAGCTCTCAACCTGCTCCACTACAGCCCTGGCAATGAGAATGGGGTCGTGCTCGG
>NW_019943469.1:14248-15466 GCF_002910315.2 Salvelinus sp. IW2-2015 | reverse complement strand
GGCCAAATAGCATTCTAGTTTGCTATGTTTTTTTTGTGAATTCTTTCCAATGTGTCAAGTAATTATCTTTTTTGTTTTCTCATGATTTGAGGTTAGGGCTCTCGAGTGGCGCAGTGGTCTAAGGCACTGCATTTCAGTGCCAGAAGTGTCTCTACGGTTTGAATCCAGCCTGTATCACAACCGGATGTGATGGGGAGTCCCATAGGGTAGTGCAAAAATGGCCCAGCGTTGTCTGGATTTGTCTGGGGTAGGTCATCATTGTAAATAAGAATATGTTATTGCCTAGTTAAATAAAGGTCATATAAAACTACAGTAATTCTCTTTAAATGATAATCCACTTGAGTCCACTACAGTAACGTTTGGGTGTAGTTGTGTTGCTGTCCTGTGTCTCTGTGGGGTGTGTTTGTGAACAGAGCCCCAGGACCAGCATGCTTATGGGGCTCTTCTCCAGGTTAATTTCTCTGTAGGACATGGCTTTGTTATGGAAGGTTTGGGAACTGCTTCCTTTTAGGTGGTTGTAGAATTTAACAGCTCTTTTCCGGATTTTGATAATTAGCGGGTATCGGTCTAATTCATTCTGCATGCATGCATTATTTGGTGTTTTACATTGTACACGGAGGATATTTTTGCAGAATTCTGCATGCAGAGTCTCAATTTGGTGTTTGTCCCATTATGTGAAATCTTGGTTGGTGAGCGTACCCCAGAACTCACAAGCATCAAGGGCAATGGGTTCTATAACTGATTCAAGTATTTTTAGCCAGATCCTAATTGGCATGTCGAATTTCATGTTCCTATTGATGACATGGAAGGCCCTTCTTGCCTTGTCTCTCAGATCATTCACAGCTTTGTGGAAGTTACCTGTGGTGCTGATGTTTAGGCCGAGGTATGGACTCTCTCGCTCTCTTTTTTTTGTGTATGTGTAATGATAAGTAATAAAGCTGGGCCCTGTCTCCTGTTTATGTTCACGACTGCAGGGAAGTGAAAACATGTATGGTTCTGTGTGTGTGTGTGTGTGTTTCTGAAAGTTGTTTACCCACTGAATTGGTAGTGTTTTTCCAAATGTTTTCCCGGGAATCCCATTCCTGCACCTCTGTGCCCCACCACCTGCACCTCTGTGCCCCACCACCTGCACCTCTGTGCCCCACCACCTGCACCTCTGTGCCCCACCACCGGCGCCTCTGTGCCCCACCACCTGCGCCTCTGTGCCCCACCACCTGC
>NW_019943469.1:12137-13166 GCF_002910315.2 Salvelinus sp. IW2-2015 | reverse complement strand
TGAAGTGGGTTTCCAAGCTCACTGCCATTGGACTCTTGAGTAGTGGAAAAGTGTTCTCTGGAGTGATGAATCACTCTTCACCCTCTGGCAGTCTGATGGAAGAATCTGGGTTTGGTGGATGCCAGGGGAACGCTACCTGCCTGAATGCACAGTGCCAACTGTAAAGTTTGGTGGAGGAGGAACAATGGCACGGGGATGTTTTTCATTGTTGGGGCTAGGCCCCTTAGTTACAGTGAAGGGACATCTTAACGCTACCGCATACAAAGACATTCTAGACGATTCTGTGTTTCCAACTTTGTGGTATCAGTTTGGGGAAGGTCCTTTCCTGTTTCAGCATGACCCAGTGCACAAAAAGAGGTCCACAAAGAAATGGTTTGTTGAGATCGGTGTGGAAGAACTTGACTGGCCTGCACAGATCCCTGACATCAACCCCATTGAARATCTTTGGGATGAATTGGAATGTCGACTGCGAACCAGGCCTAATTACCCAACATCAGTGCCCGACCTCACTAATGCTCTTGTGGCTYAATGGAAGCAAGTCTCCACAGCAATGTTRCAACATCTAGTGGAAAGCTTTCCCTGAAAGCTAATAGAACAGCGAAGAGGGGACCAACTCCATATTAATGCTCATGAACTACACACAGTCAGACACGCTGACATGCCAACCTTGATTGTGACGATGTGAGTCAAATTTTTCACTATGGTTGATAAACAATCAACTGTTAATCTATCTGTCCTATTACACCCTCTGGGTCTCCATGGTAACAAGTGATCAATCATTCCTGATTCCTGATCATTGGCACTGCACTTTCACACTGGGGTAAAGAGGCCATAGAAGATAGGTCACATTGTCCGTGTGTGTGCGCATGTGTGTTTGTGCATGTYTCTTTGTGTGTGCGTGTGTGTTCCAGGAACTTACTGATTAATGTCATGTGAGCCCTGGGGTGAAGACAGAGGACAACAACAGAGGTCAGACTGTCGTTGTAACGAACCGTTCCACTTCTGGAACAGATCCAGGTCAAACAGTCA
>NW_019943469.1:0-6427 GCF_002910315.2 Salvelinus sp. IW2-2015 | reverse complement strand
CGTTACAGCTGGATGAGTCAACAGACGTGGCGGGCCTGGCACAGCTCCTGGTATAGACATTCTCTTCTGCAAACCACTGGAAACCAGGACAACATGAGAATATATTTTTTTAAGTACTGGACAGCTTTGTGACATCAAATGGACTTTGGTGATCAAGATGTGTTGGTATCTGTACTGATGGCGCAAAAGGCATGACTGGGAGACATAGTGGAGTGGTAACGCGRGTGCAAGCAGTTGCTCCCGACGCCACTTGGGTACACTGCAGCATCCACCMAGAGGCTCTTGCTGACAAGGGAATGRCTGACAGCTTGAAAMACGTTTTGGACTCAACAGTGAAAATMGTTAACTTTGTTYAAGCAAGGSCCCTGAACTCTCGTGTATTTTCTGCATTYTGCAAMGATATGGYCAGCGACCATGTAACGCTTTTACAACATACAGAAGTGCGCTGGTTATCAAGGGGCAAAGTATTGACACATTTTTTTAAATMGAGAGACGAGCTTAACGTTTTCTTTACTGACCATTATTTTCCTTGCATGATGACGAGTTTCTCACACGACTGGCCTARCTGGGTGATGTTTTTTCTCYCCTGAATGATCTGAATCTAYGATTACAGGGACTCMCCGCAACTATATTCAATATGCGGGACAAAATTGTGGCTATGACTAAGAAGTTGGAGTTTTTTTCTGTCTGCATTAACAAGGACAATACACAGGTCTTTCAATKATTGTATGATTTTTTGTGTGCAAATGAACTCAAGCTTACGGACAATGTCAACTACATTTGAGAGTGCTCTGACCCTTGTGTAGAGGGGGTATGCAGCTGGAGGTTGAATGTTTGAAGGGGTACGGGACGATAAAAAGTTTGTGAACCACTGCTCTACGGCCTCTACTGTAACGCTCTCTAAGTTGATGATCCACTTGAGTCCACATACAGTCTATGACTGTTAGTGTAGTTCTTAGTTGTTCTTCAGTGTACTTAGCTATATTCCAATGTGTGTTCCTGTTGGTCTTATGGCTCCTGGAAGACTGTGTCCATGCGCGCTGAAACTGTTGTGTCCATGCTCTGGAGACTGTTGCTGTCCATGGCTCTGAGAGACTGTTGTGTCCATGGCTCTGAGAGACTGTTTGTTGTCCATGGCTCTGAGGAGGACTGTTGTGTCCATGCTCTGGAGACTGTATGGTCCATGGCTCTGGAGACTGTTTGTGGTCCATGGCTCTGAGAGACTGTTGTGTCCATGGCTCTGAGACTGTTGTGTGCCATGCCTCTGAGAGACTGTTGTGTCCATTGGCTCTGAGAGACTGTTGTGTCCATGGCTCGAGAGACTGTGTTTCCACGCTCTGGAGACTGTTGGTGTCTAATGGCTCTGGAGAACTGTGTGTCTATGGCTCTGAAGAGACTTGGGTGTGTCTATGCTTCTGGAGACTGTTGTTCCATGCTCTGAGAGACTGTTGTGTCCATGGCTCTAAGAGGACTGTGGTGTCTTGCTCTGAGACTGTTGTGTCTATGGCTCTGGAGACGTTGTGTCCATGGCTCTGGAGACTTGTTTGTCTTGGCTCTGGAGACGTTTGTGTCCATGCTCTGGAGACTGTTGTGTCTATGGCTCTGGAGCTTTTTGTCCATGCGCTCTGGACTTGTTGTGTCCAGTGGCTCTGGAGACTGTTGTGTCCCATGGCTCTGAGAGACTGTTGTGTCTATGGCTCTGGATGGGAGACTGTTTGTGTCGTATGGCTTCTGAGACGGTTGTGTCCAGGTGCTCTGCGAGACTGGTTGTGTCTATGCTACTGGAGACTGTTGTGGGTCTATGCTCTGGAGACTGTTGTGTCCATGGCTCTGGAGACTGTTGTTCCATGGCTCTGAGACTGTTGTGCATGGCTCTGTGAGACTGTTGTGTCCATGGCTCTGGAGACTGTTGTGGCCAATGGCGTCTGAGAGACTGTTGTGTCTATGGCATCTGGAGACTGTTGTGTCTATGGCCTCTTGGAGACTTGTGTGTCGATTGCTCTGGAGACGGTTGTGTCCATGGCTCTTAGAGACTTTGTGTCTATGGCTCTGGGAGACTGTTGTGTCCATGGCTCTGAAGACTGTTGTGTCTATGGCTCTGGAGACTGTTGTGTCTATGCTCTGGAGACTGTGTGTCCATGGCTCTGAAGACTTGTTGTGTCTATGGCTCTGGAGACTTTGGTGTCCATGCTCTGAGGACTGTTGTGGTCCAGCTCCTGGGAGACTGTTTGTGTCCATGGCTCTAGAACTGTTGTGTCTATGGCTCTGAGAGACTGTTTTGTCTATGGCTTCTGAGAGACTGTTGTGTCCACGGCTCTGAGAGACTGTTGTGTCCATGGCTCTGAGAGACTGTTGTGTCCACGGCTTGCTGAGGAGACTGTTGTGTCCATGGCTCTTAGGACTGTTGTGGTCTATGCTCTGAGAGACTGTTTGTCCACGGCTCTGAGAGACTGTGGATGTGTCATGGCTCTGAGAGACTGTTGGTCTGGCTCTTGAACTGTTGTGTCCACGGCTCTGGGACGTTGGTGCCATGGCTCTGAGAGACTGTTGTGTCTATGCGCTCTGAGAGACTGTTGTGTCCTGGCTCGTGAGACTGTTGTGGTCCACGCTCTGAGAGACGGGTGATGTCCACGGCTCTGAGACTTGTTGTGTCCATGGCTCTGGAACTTTGTGTCCATGGTCTGAGAGACTGTTGTGTTCACGCTCTGAGAGACTGTTGTGTCCACGGCTCTGGAGATGTGTGTCCACGGCCGTCTTGAGGACTGTTGTTGTCCATGCTCTGGAGACTGTTGGTCCATGTCTGGAGACGGTTGTGTCCATGGCTCCTGAGAGACTGTTGTGTCCATGCTCTGGAGACCTGTTGTGTCCATGGTCTGAGAGACTGTTGTGTCCATGGCTCTTGAGGAAGACTGTTTGTGTTCCATGTCTGGAGACTTTTGTCCATGGCTCTGAGAGGACTGTTGTGTCATGGCTCTGAAGACTGTTGTGTCCATGCTCTGGAAGACTGGTTTGTTCAATGGCTCTGAGAGACTGTTTGTGTCCATGGCTCTGGGACTGTTGTTGTCCATGGCTCTGGGAGACTGGTTCCATGGCTCTGGAGACTGTGTCCACGGCTCTGGAGACTGTTGTGTCATGGCTCTGGAGACTGTTGTGTCCACGGCTCTGAGAGACTGTTGTGTCCAGGCTCTTGGAGACTTGTGTCCATGGCTCTTGGAGACCGTTGTTCATGCTCTGGAGACTGTTGTGTCCGATGGCTCTTGAGAAGACTGTTGGTTTGTCCATGGCTCTGGAGGACTGGTTGTGTCCATGGCTCTGGAGCACTGTTTGTCGTATGGCTCGGGGAGAGTACTGTTGTGTCCATGGCTCTGGAGACTGTTGTGTCCGATTGCTCTGAAGACTGTTTGTGTCCATGGCTCTGGAGACTGTTGTGTCCACGGCTCTGGAGATTGGTCCACGCTCTGTGACTGTGTTTCCTTTGCTCTGAGAGACTGTTGTGTCCATGGCTCTGGAGACTGTTGTGTCATGGCTATAAGAACTGTGGTCCATGCCTCTGGAGACTGTTGTGTCTATGGCTCGTGAAGACTGTTGTGTCCCACGCTCTGAGAGACTGTTTGTCCAGGCCTCTGAGAGACTGTGTGTCCAGGGCTCTGGAGACTGTTGTTGCCAACGGCTTCTGAGAGACTGTTGTGGTCCATGCCTCTGAGAGACTGTTGTTGTCCATGGCTCTGAGAGACTGTTGTTATTCCATGTCTCTGGAGACTGTTGTGTCCATGGCTCTGGAGACGGTTTGTCCATGGCTGCGAGAGACTGTTGTGTCCATGGCTCTGGAGACTGTGTGTCCATTGGCTCTGAGAGACTGTTGTGTCCCAGTGGCTCTGACGAGACTGGTTGTTCCATGGCTCTGGGAGACCTGTTGTGTCATGCTCTGAGAGACTGGTGTGCCATGGCTCTGATAGACTGTTGTGGTCCATGGCTCTGATGAGATGTTGTGTCCACGGCCTGGAGACTGTGTGTCTATGGCTCTGGAGACTGTTGTGTTCCAGTGGCTCTTGAGCAGACTGTTTGTGTCTATGGCTCTGGAGGACTGTTGTGTCTATGGCTCTGGAGAGCTTGTTTGTCTATGGCTGCTGGAGACGGTTGTGTCCATGGCTCTGAGCTGTTGTGCTATGGCCTGGAGACTGTTTGTGTCCATGGCTCTGAGACTGTTGTGTCCATTTGGCTCTGAGAGACTGTTGTGTCTATGGCCTTCTGGAAACTGTTGTGTCTATGGCTCTGAGAGATGGTGTGTCTATGCTTCTTGGAGACTGTTGTGTCCCATGGCTCGAGAGACTGTTGTCCATGCTCTGAAGAGACTGTTGTGGTCGGATGGCTTCTGAGACTGTTTGTCTATGGCTCTGGAGACGGTTGTGTCCATGGCTCTGGAGACTGTGGTGTCTATGGCTCTGCGAGAACGGTTGTTGTCCATGGCTCTGGAGACTTGTTGTGGTCTATGGCTCATGGAGACTGTGTGTCCATTGGCTCGGAGACTTGTTGTGTCCATGGCTCTGGAGACTGTTGTGTCCATGGCTCTGAGAGACTGTGTGTGTCTATGGCTCCTGGAGGGACTGTTGTTGTCTATGGCCTGGAGACGTTGTGTCCATGGCTCTGAGGACTGTTGTGTCTAGTGCTCTGGGAGACTGTGTTGTGTCTATGCTTGGAGAACTGTTGTGTCCATGCTCTGGAGACTGTTGTGTCCATTGGCTTCTGGAGACTGTTGTGTCTATGGCTCTGGAAGACTTTTGTGTCCATGGCTCTGGAGACTTTGTTGTGGCCATGCTCTGAGAGACTGTTGTGTCTATGCTCTGGGACTGTTGCTGTCTTGGCTCTGGAGACTGTTGTGTCGATGGCTCTGGAGACGGTTGTGCCCGATGGCTTTAGAGACTGTTGTGTCGATGGCTCTGGAGACTGGTTGTTGTCCCATGCTCTGAGAGACTGTGTGTCTATGGCTCTGGAGACTGTTGTTCTATGCTCTGGAGACTGTTGTGTCCATGGCTCTGAGAGGACTGTTGTGTCTATGCTCTGCGAGTACTGTGTGTCCTATGGTGCTGAGAGACTGGTTGTGTCCATGGCCTGGGAGACTGTTGTGTCCATGGCTCTAGAGACTGTTGTGTTTATGGCTCTGAGGAGACTGTTGTGTCTATGGCTCTGAGAGACTGTTGTGTGCCACGGCTCTTGAGAGACTGTGTGTTCCATGGGCTCTGAGAGGACTGTTGTGTCACGGCTCTGAGAGACTGTTGTGTCCATGGCTCTTAGAGACTGTTTGTGTCTATGGCTCTGAGAGAGCTGTTGTTCCACGGCTCTGAGAGACTGTTTGTGTCGCATGGCTTCTGAGAGACTTTTGTCTGGCTTCTTGGAGACTGTGTGTGTCCACGCCACTCTGAGACTGTTGGTCCATGCTCTGAGAGACTGTTGTTGTCTAGGGCTCTGGAGAGGGACTGTTTGTGTCCATGGCTCTGAGAAGACTGTTGTGTCCACGGCTCTGAGAGACTGTTTGTGTCCACGGCTCTAGACTGTTGTGTTCGCATGCTCTGGAGACTGTTGTGTCCATGGCTCTGAGAGACTTTGTGTCCACGGCTCTGACGAAGACTGTTGTGTCCACGGGCTCGGAGACTGTTGTGTCCCGCTCTGGAGGACTGTTGTGTCCATGCTCTGGAGACTGTTGTGTCAGCTCTGGAGACGGTTGTGTCCATGGCTCTGAGAGACTGTTGTGTCCATGGCTCTGGAGACTGTTGTGTCCATGGCTCTGAGGACTGTTGTGTCCATGCTCTGAGGAGACTGTTGTGTCCATGGCTTGGAAAGGACTGTTGTGTCCATGGCTCGAGAGCTGTTGTGTCCATGGCCTCTGGAGACTGTTGTGTCATGCTCGGGAGCTGTTGTGTTCAAGGCTCTGAGAGACTGTTGTGTCCATGGCTTCTGGAGACTGTTGTGTCCATTGGCTGCTGAGATAGTGTCCATGCGCTCTGGAGACCTTGTCACGCGTCTGGAGTACGTCTGTGTCTGATGGCTCTGACGAGACTGTGTTGTCCACGGCTCTGAAGACTGTTGTGTCCATGGCTCTGAGACGTGTTCCATGGCTCTGGAGACCGTTGGTGTCCATGGCTCGTGGAGACTGTTGTGTCCATGGTCTGAGACGACTGTTGTTGTCCGATTGGCTCTGGAGAGCTGTTGTGTCCTGGCTCTGGAGACTGTTGTGTCTATGCCTGAGAGACTGTGTGTCCATGGCTCTGGAGACTGTTGTGTGTCCTATGCTCTGACGAGGAACTGTTGTGTCCATGGCTCTGGAGACTGTTTTGTCCACGGCTCTGGAGATGTTTGGTCCACGGCTCTGGAGACTTTTTCCATGGCTCTGAGAACTGTTGTGTCCTGCTTTGGAGACTATCTCTCTCTT
>NW_019943468.1:179787-196206 GCF_002910315.2 Salvelinus sp. IW2-2015 | reverse complement strand
GATTGCAGTTGGGAGTCGACAGTATTGCAGTGGGAGTCTACAGTGGCTGGAGTCGACAGTATTGCAGTGGGAGTCGACCAGTATTGCAGTGGGAGTCGACAGTATTGGCAGTGGGAGTCGACAGTGAGTTCGACAGTGGAGCGACAGTTCGTGGGAGTCGACAGTATTGCAGTGGGAGTCGACAGTGATTGCAGTGGAGCAGTCGACAGTGGAGTCGACAGTATTGCAGTGGGAGTCGACAGTGGTTGTGGCAGTGAGGACGTCGACAGCGGAGTCGACAGTATTGCAGTGGGAGTCGACAGCGGGAGTCACAGACGTGGAGTGAGTATTGCAGTGGGAGTCTACAGTATGCAGTGGGAGTCGACAGTATTGCAGTGCGCGAGGTCTGACATTGGGAGTCGACAGTATTGCATTGGGAGTCGACAGTGGAGTCGACAGTATTGCAGTGGGAGTCGACAGTGGAGTCGGACAGTGATTCGCAGTGGGTAGTCGACAGTGGGAGTCGTACGTATTGCGTGGGAGTCGACAGTATGCAGTGGAGTCGACAGCGGGAGTCGACAGTATTGCAGTGGGAGTCGACAGTGGGCACAGTATTGCAGTGGGGAGTCGACAGCGGGAGTCGACAGTATTGCAGTGGGAGTCGACAGTGGGAGTCGAACAGTATTGCAGTGGAGTCGACAGTTATCAGGGGAGTCCGGGAGTCGAAGTATATGCAGTGACGCAAGTGGGAGTCGACAGGGGCGAGTCGACAGTATGTGCAGTGGGAGTCGTGACAGTATTGCAGTGGGAGTCGACAGTGGGAGTCGACAGTTAGTGCAGTGGGAGTCGACAGTGGCGAGTCGACATATTGCAGTGGAGTCGACAGTTTGCAGTGGGAGTCGACACTGGGAGTCGACAGTATTGCAGCGGGAGTCGACAGTATTGCAGTGGAGTCGACAGTGGGAGTCGACAGTATTGCAGTGGGAGTCGACAGCTGGGAGTCGACAGTGGGAGTCGACAGTATGCAGTGGGAGTCGACAGCGGGAGTCGACAGTATTGCAGTGGGACTACATGCATGGCCATGAAAAAGTTTCAAAAACAATACTTCTAGATGACAACTAATGAGGATATTTGATCACTAAATCACTTGATCGAGAAAATGGATGTCACAGAAGCCATAAAGATCATCAAGGACAAACACACCACCCGAGCCACTGCCTGTCTCAACCCGGCTGTCATCCAGAAGGCGAGGTCAGTACAGGTGGCATCCAAAGCTTGGGACCGAAGAGGCTGAAAAACAGCTTTCTATCTCAAGGCCATCAGGACATTTAAACAGCCATCACTAACACAGAGAGGCTGCTGACCTACGCTGAGGAACCCAATCACTGGCCACTTTATAGATGCGATCCACTAGTCACTTTAAATAATGACACTTTAATAATGTACACATCTTACATTACTCATCTCATATGTATAAACTGTATTTTGTATACCATCATATGCATCTTGCCTATGCCGTTCCCTCATATGTACATATTCGCTCATTCACCCCTTTAGATTTGTGTGTATTAGTAGTTGTTGGCGGAATTGTTAGATTACTGTTGGTTATATACTGGCACTGTCAGAACTTTAGAAGCACAAGCATTTCACCTACACTCGCCCATTACATCTGCTAACCAGTTGTGTATGTGAACAAATAACATTTGATTTGATTGTGCCTATGCCGTTCTGTACCATCACTCATTCATATATCTTATATGCTACATATCTTTATCCCTTTACACTTTGTGTTATAAGGCTAGTAAGTTTGTGGAATTGTTAGGTTAGATTACTTGTGGTTTTACTGCATTGTCGGAACTGAAAGCACATTTGTCATCGCGATAACAGACGGAATTATGTGACATAACATGACCATGTGTGACTACATGCCTATTGGCAATAACATCTGCAACCTGTAGTGACCAATACATGCTACCGGTGACTGTGACCCAATACATTTAAAATATTCTCCATTGAAGTGCTTCTTTTGTCCAAGACAAGTTTAATCTAGGTCCAAACAAGTTAACGACGGCTCTTACTTGGTTTTGCGTGGGCATTGCTGCGCAAGTCGTTGAGTACACTGAAAACTGCCAGTCATACGCATGCTGGGAGAGGTTCGGCCCAGGAGTCATCCCGAGGAGGAGAGGAAGGACGAAAAAACCAGCCTCTATTCTGACCTGCAGGAGAGGCTAGACAACACCAGCCAGGGTCAGAGGCGGTCGCGTGGTCAGGTCAGCCCCAGGAGGGAGGCAGCAAGACGGAAACCAAGCCTCTCATTCTGACCTGCCAGACGAGGGAGACAACACAGCAGGGGTCAGGGAGGGGTCAGGGTGAGCAGCGTCAGCCTCCCGAGGAGGAGAGGCAGGACGGAAACCAGCCTCTCATTCTGACCTGCAGGAAAGGAGACAACACAGCAGGGGTTCAGGGAGCGGTCAGGGGTCAGCCCCCAGGAGGAGAGGCAGGACGGAAACCAGCCTCTCATTCTGGACCTGCAGAGAGGAGACAACACAGCAGGGTCAGGTGGGCAGGGGTCAGGGGTCAGCCCCCAGGAGGAGCAGACAAGCTGGACCGGAAACCAGCCTCTCATTCTGACCGCAGCAGAGGAGACAACAACAGGCCAGAGAAGGTCGGGGCTCAGCCCCAGGCAGGAGAGGCAGCGACGGAAACCAGCCTCTCATTCTGACCTGGCAGAGAGGAGACAACACAGGTCGAGGGGTCAGGGGAGGTCAGGGGTCAGCCCCCAGGAGGAGAGGCAGGACGGAAACCAGCCTCTCATTCTGACCTGCAGGAGAGAGACAACAAGCAGGTCAAGGAGGGCGTCAGGGGTTCCAGCCCCCCAGAGAGAGGCAGAACAGGAAAACCAGCTTCCATTCTTGACCTGCAGGCAGAGAGGACAACACAGCAGGGTCAGGGGAGGGGTCAGGCGTCAGCCCCCAGGAGGAGAGCACAGGACGAAACCAGCTCCATTTGACCTGCAGGAGAGGAGACAAACACAGCAGCGTCAGGTGAAGTCAGGGGTCAGGCTCAAAATCGGGTCCATCGGAATCACCCCCCCTATGTAATGTGGGGACTGTGTGTGTTAGTCATGAAGGTAAAGACCATGGTATGAGACATCTTCCTGAGAGAGTCAGATCTCGGACGCTAACTGCGTGAGGGAACCAAAAAGAAAAGTTACAATTTTGCCGAGAAACACGCGAAAAAAAAAAAAAGTCTGCGTTAACTGGAAAGAAAAAACACCCCTATTTGCAGAGTGGGCGTTGTCACAATACCAACATTCTATTAACGATTGTCAGCCTAGTGTCACAATACCAACATTCTATTAACGATGTCAGGCCTAGTATCACAATACCAACATTCTATTAAACGATCAGCCTAGTGTCACAAGACCAAACATCTATTAACGACGTCAGGCCTTTAGTGTCACAATACCAACATTCTATTAACGACGTCAGGCCGAGTGTCACCAATACCAACATTCTATTAACGATGTCAGGCCTAGTGTCACAATACCAACATTCTATTAACGATGTCAGGCCTAGTGTCACAATACCAACATTCTATTAACACGATGTCAAGGCCTAGATGTCACAATACCAACATTCTATTAACGATGTCAGCCTTAGTGTCACAATACCAACATCTTTAACGAATTGTCAGCGCCTAGTGTCACAAATACCAACATTCTATACGATGTCAGGCTAGTGTCACCCATTAACCAACATTCTATACGAGGTACAGGCCTAGTGTCACAATACCAACATTCTAGTAAAAACGATGTCAGGCCTAGTGTCACGATACCAACATTCTATTAACGGCATGTCAGCTAGTGGCACAATACCAACATTCTATTAACGACGTCAGGCCTAAGTGTCACAATCCAACATTCTATTAACGACTCAGGCCTAGTGTCACAATACCAACATTCTATTAACCGACGTCAGGCCTAGTTCACAATACCAACATTTCTATTAACGACGTCAGGCTAGTGTCACCAATACCAACATTCTATTAACCGACGTCAGCCTAGGTATCACAAGAACCAACATCTATTAACCGATGTCAGGCCTAGTGTCACGAATAACAACCAGTCTATTAAACGACGTCAGGCCTAGTGTCACCAATACCAACATTTCTATTTAAGACGTCAGGCCTCAGTGTCACAATACCAACATTCTATAACGACTCAGGCCTAGTGTCACAATACCAACATTCTATTAACGACGTCAGCCTTAGTGTTCACCAATACCAAACATTCTAGTAACGACGTTCAGGCCTAGTGTCACAATACCAACTATTCTATTAAAACGATGTCAGCCTAGTGTCAACAATACCAAACATTCTATTAACGATGTCAGGCCTAGTGCTCACAAATACCAACATTCTATTAACGATCAGGCCTAGTAGTACACAATACCAACATTCTATTAACGATTGTCAGCGCCTAGTGTCACAATACCAACATCTTTGTTTTTTTTATTAACGATGTCAGCCTGTGTCACAATACCAACATTCTATTAACGATGTCCGGCCTAGTGTCACTAATACCAACATTCTATAACGATTCAAGGCCTAGTGTCACAATACCAACATTCTATTTAACGATGTCAGGCCTATGTGTTCACAATACCAACATTCTATAACGATGTCAGGCCTAGTGTCACAATACCAACATTCATTAACGACGTCGCCTAGGTGTCACAATACCAACATTCTATTAACGACGTCAGGCCTAGTGTCACAATACCAAACATTCTATTATCGACGTCAGGCCTTAGTTGTCACAAATACCAACATTCTATTACACGACGTCAGGCCTAGTTGTCACAATACCAACATTCTATTAAACGCGGTCGGCCTAGTGTCACAATACCAACATTTCTATTAACGACTCAGCCTAGGTCACAATACCAACATTCTATTAACATGTCAGGCTAGTGTCACAATACCAACATTGCTATTAACCGATGTCAGGCCTAGATGTCACAATACCAAACATATCTATTAACCGATGTCAGTCCTAGTTCACAATTACCAACATTTCTAAATTAACGATGTCAGGCCTAGTGTCACAATACCAACATTCTATAACGATGTCAGGCCTAGTGTCACAATACCAACATCTATTAAACGAGTCAGGCCTAGTGTCACAATACCAACATTCTATTAACGATTCAGGGCTAGTGTCACAATACCAACATTCGTATTAACGATGCCAGGCCTAGGGTCACAATACCAAACATCTTATTACGATGTCCAGCCTAGTGTCACAATACCAAACATTCTATTAACGACGTCAGGCCTAGTGTCCAATACCACATTCTATTTAACGACGTCAGGCTAGTGTCACATATACAACATTCTATTTAACGACGTAGGCCCTAGTGTCACAATTACCAACATTCCTGATTAACGACGTAGCCTAAGTGTCACGAATACCAACATTCTATTAACATGTCAGCCTAGTGTCACACATACCAACATTCTATTAACGATGTCAGCCTAGTGTCACAATACCAACCATTCTATTAAACGATGTCAGGCCTAGTGTCACAATACCCAACATTCTATTACGATGTCAGGCCCTAGTGTCACAATACAACATTCTGATTAACGATGTCAGCCTAGTGCACAATACCAACATCTATTAACGATGTTCAGGCTAGTGTCGACAATACCAACATTCTATTAACATGTCAGGGCCTAGTGTCACAATACCAACATTCTAATTAACGATGTCAGGGCCGAGTGTCCAAATACCAACATTCTCATTAACGACGTCAGGCCGTAGTGTCACAATACCAACATTCTATTAACGACGGTTCAGGGGCCGAGTGTTCACAATACCAACATTCTAGTTAACGACGTCAGGACCTAGCTGTCACAAGACCAACAATTCTATTAACGATGTCAACTGTAGACTCTGTCACATGAACCTAATGGCCAATCAGAGGGCAGATATCTGCCTCTTCCCCCTCCTCCTACTTTCAGCGGACAGATCACCTGGCCTGTAACAGCATCCTACACAGACGCAACACGCTGCTGAGAGAGGCTGCAAAAAAGAGAGGGGAAGGCTGAGAGAGGCTGCCAAAAAGAGAGGGGAAGGCTGAGAGAGGCTGCCAAAAAGAGAGGGGAAGTGAAGACGGGGGAAGTGAATATATCAACATGGTGATTGTACTGCTGGATGAGAGCCCGGTCTTTTTGCTCTGATGTCTTTTTTAAAAGAGGAACGATAGGGATCGAGTTAGAAAGTGAGTCATGAATGGAAACAAACGTTTTAACTCATCGAACTTCCTTCCTGTAGTGTTTGTGGATTGGTCTGAGAAACTTGTTGTTGTGATTATGACTTTTAAAGAAACTAGGTCCAGTAACTACACGCTGAGCATGGCAAAATATTTACAACTCGCTGTCAAGATGGGGGTTTGGCTCGCAAGGTGTGGGGGGGCTGTTGCATGTTGGGTACGCAGACCAGCGAAACACTGCGGCCTCTCGTGAATATGGGAAGCTGTGTCTCCGCGTTGAACTGGTCTTTTGAATGGCAACGACATGGAGGGAAATGTTGCCAGAAATGGGAGTGTACAAGATGTCAGAGAACCGACTCAACGGGACCAGAGGGTGTGTGTTAGTGGTGCTGTCAGCTGTTTGTTCACCCTGCAACCACCCGACTATATAGTGAATATCTCAGGCCCTCACCTGACCCACTAATATAGAAAATACACTGTACGCTACAGTCAGACAGACCACATTTTTAATATATATTTTTTTTAACAGACCTGGGGTACAACATTTATATGGAAGGATTAGGATATGTTTTCGCTTATAATTTCTGATATTTTGGKAGGCTCTTTAATTTCTGATGTTTTGATAGGGTATTTAATTTCTGGTATTTTGGTAGGCTGTTTCGAGAGCTTGGGACTGTTCTATCTGCGTTTTTGTGAAAATGTATTTATTGACCTGGCCTCCTTCTGTTCAATGGTTTCTACCTAATACAGTGCATCCTGAAAGTTTTCACACCCCTTGACTTTTTCCACATGTTGTTGCGTTACAGCCTTACTCTAAAATGGATTAAATAAATAAATATCCTCATCAATATACACACAATACCCCATAATGACATCACAATACCCCATAATGACATCACAATACCCCATAATGACAWMRCAATACCCCATAATGACAAAGCAAAAACATGTTTTTCGAAATTTTTGCAACTGTATAAAAAAGTATCTCCATTACATAAGTATTCAGACCCTTTACTCAGTACTTTGTTGAAGCACCTTTGGCAGCGATTACAGCATCCAGTTTTCTTGGGTATTACGCTACAAGCTTGGCACACCTGTAGTTGGGGAGTTTCTCCCATTCTCCTCTGCGGATCCTCTCAAGCTCTGTCAGGTTGGATGGGGAGCGTCGCTGCACAGCTATTCTCAGGTCTCTCCAGAGATGTTAGATCGGGTTCAAGTCCGGGCTCTGGCTGGGCCACTCAAGGACATTCAGAGACTTGTCCCAAAGCCACTCCTGCGTTGTCTTGGCTGTGTGCTTAAGGTCGTTGTCCTGTTGGAAGGTGAACTTGGCCCCAATCTGAGGTCTGAGCCTCAGGAGCAGGTTTTCATCAAGGATCTCTGTATTTTGCTCCGTTCATCTTTCCTTCGATCCTGACAAGTCTCCAGTCCCTGCTGCTGAAAAACATCCCCACAGCATGATGCTGCCACCCCATATGCCTTCACCGTAGGGATGGTGCCAGTTTTCTCCAGGCGTGATACTTGGTCATTCAGGCCAAGAGTTCAATTCTTGGTTTCATCAGACCAGAGAATCTTGTTTCTCATGGTCTGAGAGTCTTTAGGTGCCATTTGGCAACTCCAAGCGGGCTGTCCGTGTGCCTTTTACTGGAGGAATGGCTTCCGTCTGGCCACTCTACCATAAAGGCCTGATTAGTGTAGTGCTGCAGAGATTGTCCTTCTGGAAGGTTCTCCATCTCCACAGAGGGAACTCTAGAGCTCTGTCAGAGTGACCATCGGTTCTTTGACCGCTCCCTGACCAGTCCCTTCTCCCCCGATTGCTCAGTTTGGCCGGGCGGTCCAGCTCTAGGAAGAGCTCCTTGGTGTTTCCAAACTTCTTACATTTTAGAATGATGGAGGCCACTGTGTTCTTGGGGACCTTCATGCTGCAGAAATGTTTTGGTACCCTTCCCAATCTCGACTGACAATTCTTTCGACGTCACCGGCTTGTTTTTTGGCTTTGATATGAACTGTCAACTATGGGACCTTACATAGACAGGTGTGTCCTTTTCAATCATGTCCAATCAATTGAATTTACCACAGGTGGACTCTGATCAGTTGTAGAAATCTCTCAAGGGTGATCAATGGAAACAGAATGCACCTGAGCTCAATTTCGAGTCTCATAGTAAGGGTCTGAAATAATTATGTAAATAAGGTATTCTTTATTTTTTATACATTTGCAAAAACATTTTTTAAATACCTGTAGATTGATGGGAAAAATGTAACAAATGTGGGAAGTCAAAGAGGTCTGAACTTTCAAATGCACTGTATAGTACTCTAAATACCCTCAATTCTGTTAAGCTCAAAGAATACAAGATTTAAAAAATACACCACTTTATTTTAAACTAATAAGGTTGGGAAATTTAAAGACAATTTATCTCAATCAACTTTTTGAAGATAACCTTATAAGGGTCACAAAGCTCTCGATGTGTTAGTCAACTGTCAATTGAATACATGCAGAATCCTATTCTGTTATTACATGTTTCCCATGACGGACTAAATCAATCCAATGCTCACCAGAATGTCATTATCGATTTAATGAATGCTTCAGTTAGTTGACATCAAAGTTTCTCAGTCATTTCTGCTTCTTTCTGCAGAGCAAAGACATTTAGGCACCGGGGAGAAAATGCAATAACCCTCCCCAAAAAACGGGAAAGATGCTCAGTTTGACCGGTTGTAAGGAAATAAAAAGCTGTGAAAATGACCCAACATGTTTCTGATCAGATTTCAGTTCGTCTTGGATGTATTTTTATGTTGAAATACGATCATCTTTTATGAATGCTGATAAAGACAGCACCTCTACAGACGTGTATCTAAAAGCCATTCACAATCTCTCATGATGCTGAAAGAAAGAAATCATATTTCTTCTGTTCCTGAGTCAAAATCTAGTCTACATTTGGTGTATCATTTTACTGCAACAATTAATTCTGCAGGAGTTAATATTAAGGCTATGTAAGAGGTTATAGATCCACAGTCAGTGCCCAGATTTCAGTTTCCATTTAACCCAYCTGAACAGAAGGCTACAGTTCCCTGTATGTGCCATAGGCCTATTTGAAGTCCCCGTCTTGTGACTGTCGAATTTCTGTAGCGCCTCTCACAATAATCACACATAACGTAGCCGTAACGTAGCCATAACCTAGCGTAATGTAGCGTAGCGTAGCCGCCACTGCTATCATCCTCTTTTACCACTTCAACAAATCTTTTCCAAACATTACTTTCCGTCCCTCCCTTCTCTTTATTTTCAACTCAACATTTCGCAGCTTTTCTCTCTGGATCAAAGTTAACTTTTTCTGCCCGTTCCCGAAAGCATTGGGCGATTGGCGTGTCGACTACTTGGTGCAGTTAGGCCATAAATCTCAGATTTATGCACTTATGCCAGATAATGAAAGATAAACCTCAATGTAGCCTATAGTGTCACGCCCCGACCATAGAGAGTTTTTATTCTCTGTTGGTTAGGTAGGGGTGTGATTAAGGGTGGGTTATCTAGGTGAATTATAATTCTATGTTGGCCTAGTATGGGTCCCAATCAGAGGCAGCTGTTTATTGTTGTCTCTGATTGGGGATCATATTTAGGCAGCCATTTCCCCATTGTGCTTTGTGGGATCTTGTCTAGGTATAGTTGCCTGTGAGCACTACTCTGAGCTTCACCTTTCGTTTTGTTGTTTTGTTCCTTGAAGTTTTCTATTCCAAAATAAAGGATGGAAACATACCACGCTGCATCTTGGTCTACTCCTTATGACGAACGTGACATGTAGATATAAAATGAAAAACAATTCAACTTGAAGGGATTATTTTCTCTTTATTATTTATTCAACACGTCAGCCCTTCATCCACACAATATTTAACGACCCTAAACCCTCCCACCCCGCAGATATAACCGCCGTTTATGAGTCCACACACACACACACACGTCACTAAGTGTGTGTCAGTATTCAAAGGAAGAAACACAAACGATGAAATATATTTTTCTTTCAGATGTGAGAAGACCCTCACCACTTTCACCAAGGTGGTTACTGATTGGCACCCTCTCAATGCTGCCAACCMATCACGTTGCAGCAAGTGTAATAAGTCGAAGCAAGCCAGGATGTTGGTGCTGGAGAGGTGAGTGTGCGACCTTTAACCTTTTCATACCTGGTGCGGATCTCAACCAGGGATTGGGGGGTCAATTTACGTTTTCAATTCAGGAAGTAAATGAAATTAAAATGTATATTTCCAAATTGAAAAGAAAAACCTAATAGAAAAACAATGAGGAACTTTCAATTCAKTGGAGAATTACTTTGAACCCCGACCCTGACCATAACAGTCAAGTGGATTCTTCTCAGGAACTTCCCAGGAAGTCTATTGTCTCTGTTCTCTCTCCGTGTCTATTTTCTCTGTTCTCTCTGTTCTCTCTCCGTGTCTATTGTCTCTGTTCTCTCTCCGTGTCTATTGTCTGCTCTTGTTATTGTCTCTGTTCTCTCTCTCCGTGTCTTGTCTCTGTTCTCTCTTCCGTGTCTTGTCTCTGTTCTCTCTCTCTCCGTGTCTCTTGTCTCTGTTCTCTCTCTCTCCGTGTCTATTGTCTCTGTTCTCTCTCTCCGTGTCTTGTCTCTGTTCTCTTCTCTCCGTGTCTTGTTCTCTCGTTTCTCTCTCCCCGTGTCTATTGTCTCTGTTCTCTCTCCGTGTCTATTGTCTCTCTGTCTATTGTCTCTGTCTCTCTCTCCGTGTCCCTTGTCTCTGTTCTCTCTCTCCGTGTCTTGTCTCTGTTCTCTCTCTCTCCGTGTCTATTGTTCTGTTCTCTCTCTCTCCGTGTCTATTGTCCTCTGTTCTCTCTCTCTCCGTGTCTTGTCTCTGTTCTCTCTCTTCCGTGTCTGTCTTCTGTTCTCTCTCTCCGTGTCTATTGTCTCTGTTCTCTCTCCTTGTCTATTGTCTCTGTTCTCTCTCCCTGTCTATTGTCTCTGTTCTCTCTCCCTGTCTATTGTCTCTGTTCTCTCTCCSTGTCTATAGTCTCTCTGTGTCTTCACCTGTTTATTCAGTTAGTGCACATGGAGGAGGAGAGGAGACGAGTGTTGTCTCTCCTGACATTTCCTGTTTCCTCCAGGCTGTCTCCTGTGTTTGTGCTGCACTTTGCGGAAGGTCTCCCTGACAACGACCTCAGTGTGTACTCCTTCAGCTTCCAGCAGCAGAGATACTCCATCACCACAGTCCTACAGTACGACCAGACACTCAACCATTTAGTCAGCTGGATACGCAGACCTGACGGTCAGTTGGTCTTTAAAATGTACTGTCTGTTTCAACTCAAATCCGTATAACTTTTATTTGTCCCCTCGGGCGATTCCGATTTAGTATCGTCGTCGTTGTTGTTATTTACTGGTCACTGAGTGAATTTGTGTTATTTTTATTGTTACTTCCATTATCAATGGATAGAAACAAATCTACATTTTTATAACTGAAAAGTCAGTGTGTCCAATAATGCGTTTTATAAAGTGCCAATCGGTCRGACTCTTTACGTTGTGTTAAAAGACACGGACAGCACACCAGAAATACCTTCAATAATACATTTATTTATCCCAAGGATTCAGCACCTTCCTACTGGTCTGAGAGTGAGCATGTGAACCATTCCTCTGTGACTAGTAACTGTGTATTAAAACCCTTACCTTCTCTCATCCAACAGGATCATGGTTAGAGTTTGACGACCGGAAGCATCCGGACTGTGTCTCGCACACCCAGCTGCCGGTCCCCCCTAGAGAGATYCACGTTGTCTTCTGGGAGTTGGAGACGGACTCCCACAACCCACAGACACCCTGCGCTTCTCATCCCGAAAACCTGACGAGCACTTCCTTGATGGAGAAAGAACTGAAGCAACCTCACCTAGCCAAGCTCTTTGTCGTTAATCAATCTCTAGAACGTTCTCAGACGGTGTCTGATGATGCGAACGCTGACATGGACGCCACCATAACTGMCGACTATATAGATAACGATATGGACACAACATTAACGAATAACGTAGACTCTCCCATCGTCATCGGTTCCACCTCCGTGTTCGCTGATGTATCGCTCCAGTCCTGGTCTCACGACCTCTCTCTGCCCCGCCCTCTCGATGACACGGCCGCTGTCGAGGCGCTGACGGTGTCTGACGATACCGACAACGACATCACGGACACAGCCGGTGACCCGTCCATCGGTTCTGCCGCGCTGCTCGACACCTTCGAAGGCCTCTCCCACGATGACATCGTCACCCTGACGCTCGCGTAGAGGTCAAAGTTGACTCTGAGAACAGGCCGTTGGACGACACCACCGCGGCTCCCAAACAAAATGGAAGAGACGTCCTGGTCTTGTCTCTAGATCTGACGAGACCCACTGGGACCCCCATCTGAGACCGAGGACCCCATCTGGCGAGACCTCAGACGAACCCCCCCACTAAGAGACCCTCTAGGCCGAGACCCCCCATCTGCTGAGACCATCGGACGAACCCCCCATCTGAGCACCCGAGACCCCCCCATCTGAGACCGAGACCCCCCCATCTGAACCGAACCCCCCCATCTGAGACGAGACCCCCCCATCTGCAGGACCGAGACCCCCCCACTCTGCCCAGAAATACCCACTGAATCTGAAACGCCCTCCGAACGGACGACGAAAGACCTCGTCGAAAGGCCAACGTCCCCCGATACGGCCAGTGAGTTCTCCCTGACAGCAATGACGGTCCTGTTTTGAGACGGACTCTGAAGCAAGTCACTCCCAGTCCTCCCAAGATCAGGAGAAGCAACAATAGACCTAAAATGGCGTCCAGCCCTCCAGTTGCTGCAGCAGCTAAGGGGTCACAATCAACAACAGCACCAATGGCACTTCCTGGAAAACTGTGGTGAAAAATTCTGCCTTCCGTCGTATCTATGATGTCAACGTCATATGTGGATCCCAGCACCCAGCACCAGAGTTCCCTCCCTCTCCCCCGCCCCACCCCAAAACCCCATACCCAGAGCCACACCTGGTCCTTCCCCCGCCCACCCCAATACCTCCAGCTCCTGCAGAACACACCTGGTCCCCTCTCCCCCGCCCCAGCCCAATACCTCCAGCTCTCTGCAGAACACACCTGGTCTCCCTCCCCCGCCCCAGCCAATACCTCCAGCTCTCTGCAGAACACACGCTGGCCCTCTCCCCCGCGCCCCCCAACCCCATCCCAAGACAGTCCCCGCCCCCCCAATACCCAGTCAGACACACCTGCGTCCCTCTCCCCCGCCCCACCCCCAATACCTCCAGCTCTCTGCCAGGAACACACCTGCTCCCCTCCCCACGCCCAACCCCAATACCTCCAGCTCTCTGCAGAACACACCTGGTCCCTCTCCCCCGCCCCACCCCAAAACCCACTGGTCGTACCATCTCAGCCAGAGACAACCCAGTCAATTGAACCATTCAACACCCAACCGGTTCCAGCAGCTTTCACAGAGCCGGCAGACCCCCAACCCAGACGGCAGGCTGAAGAAGCCTCCGCCTCTCCCCAAAACCAGACTCAGTAAGGAGGACAACGAGGCCCTGCCGGTGAAGGCTGCCGAGATGTACGGGGGGTTCCAGGCCAGGAGCAGGAACGTRAATACAAACATAAACAATGTCTCTTCCAAGACTTCACCTCCAACTCAGCACCTCTTTCAAAGAATTGACCCTCAAAATGGCGTCTGGAAGACACCAAGTCAGCCGGGCGACTTCGCCTCGCGAAAACCCCCTATCGACAACACTACAGCCACGTATCCTATCATGACCTCACTTCCTCCTCCTCCGGGTGTCACGGAGCTCCATAAAATCTCTTCCTCCAGGAATCAAGGCCCCGGTGGCCAGGTCTGGAAGGATCCGGCCGGCCTCAGTGAGACAGAAACYCTCAGGTACAAGCTGCTGAAGAAGCTRAAAGCCAAGAAGAAGAAACTGGAGAAGCTGAATCAGATGTTGGGTTACCAGGGGGCTGCAGGAGGACARGAAGTGACCCGCAGACCAGACTGCGCCGACCTTCGCTCCCCCTCTACTGTTAGCTCCAGTACCTCCGCCTACGACAGCCCTGCTTACGATGAGTTCTTCGCCGACCTTCTGTCGCCCGCGACGACCGCCAGCAACCTATCACCGGACAGCACRGGCTTCCTGGATATGCTCACCACCAATGGGCAAGAAGCGGGAGGGACCCTGSCGTGTGGGGGGAATGCGATTGGTGGAGCCTCACAGGTGGTGACCCCTGCGACCTTACAACCGGCCAATCACGGTGTAGTAATGCCACTGCCTGGTCTAGATGGGCCAATCATGACTTCCGGTGATAACTTCCTGGAGGAGTTCATATCGGGGTCGGCCAATCAGCAGATGGAGACAGAAGCCCTCAGTGCTTTCGACCTGTTCTTTTAGGCTTCGCTAACCACAGGTCTAGGATCTGCTATCTGCTTACCCAACCCCTGAGCTTCAACATCAAAGCTCAGATCAGCGGCGACATCCCAGGTGTCTCCCTGGTCCAGTATTTCAGATCCTGTTCAATGAAAGGATTCTCATGTCTAATTCGTTGACTGGGTAGGAAAAGAGTTGCCAGTTTAGATGTAGACAGTTGCTAGGAGAAACGTCATGCATGACTACTCCTTTCAGTCACGTGTTGTGCACCTGATGTTGTGTGTGTGTGTGTGATGTGTGTGATCTGGTGTGTGTGTGTGTGTGCGTGTGTGTGTTGTGGTGGTGTGTGTGTTGTGTGTGTGTGTGTTGTGTTGTTACATGCGGTATCCGTGGGTTGTTCTGTTATTGGCAGCATGTTCTCACACAAAGTGGAATCTTAACAGTTGGCCATTGAACATAAACACTCCCATATCATTCATGTATTCACTTGTTTACGAAAGAACGTCGAAGTTGAATACGGTTTATTGTTGATACTCATTGAAGCTTTGTCCAAAAAATGCCACCTTATTCCCTATATAGTGCACTATATTTTGACCAGGTTCCTATAAGGTCCTCCAAGTAAAAAAAAAAATAGACAGATTGAGGCTTTTTAAACGAATGTGATATATATAGTTTGTTTCAGAGTTTTCTGTAAAGTTAATAGGTGAGTGGTCTGATCCTTCTTCGGAATGTTCCGAAGAAATCATGATACCGTTTTGCTTTTGCCTTTTTTTATTTTCGTTTTGTCTGAATGACTTAAAATCCTGAACTGGGATGAAAAGCCCGACGACTAGGATAGAAGCTGGGTTTCGTGTTTTAGTGGTGGTTGGAACTCTTTATCTTGTTCATCAGTTGTTTTGAATGTAATTTTTTTTGTAATACTAAAGTGACCGTTGTAAAATGTTGTACAGGATTGGATACTGTATATAATTCTAATAAAAATCAAATGCTTTCTTTACATGGAGATCTTGTCTGAGCCGGTATCTTAATATTTGAGTCTTGCTGTATTTTTACACCCCCCTGGACAGGATCATTGTTGGTCCCAAGGCCTTTTCCCTAATCTTTTATTTTTTGTTGGTATGGTAACAAGTGGAAAATATTATTCTGTGAATCCCAATAGCCAATCAATCAGGATTCAAAATGCTCTGTGTCACATGACATACTGTCAATCTACAGGAAATAACGTCTTGGGGGGTGGGGGGGGATTTGTGAGAATCAACTAGCCTGGTTCCAGTCTGTTGGCACGGCAAGGAGTGGCGTGATGGCACAAATCGACTGGAACCCAGGCTAAGAATCAGCCGCAACCTGCAGGAAATCGAATTTACTTGGCTAAAAGTAATGGAATGAGATGAAATGTAGCTTTTTGAAGTTGTGGTCTTTATTACAAAGTGATAAAATGTGTTAACTACTAAATGTTATAAATTAATTGGTAAGTAGGTCAACTACTTACTTAAAAAAAAAAAAAAAAATCAGCTAGAAATGAAGCTAATAGTAGCGTAACTTTAACACATTGTGAGATGGAAGAGTCCTGTACTGTACTTACCAGGTCCGGCTGTTCGGCGGTGCTCGGACGCCACCTAGTGGAGAACATGCGAAAGACCATCTCCATTTACACAACCTCGCTACGTAAATTATTTTCACACAGTATTTTTTATCAGTTGGCGGAATCGATGTTTCATTTAATGTAAGGACATATTCTCACAATAGTGTAACAGTCAGTACTAGGTAGACTGATTTATTTAATATTCACTATCTTGTT
>NW_019943468.1:172618-179762 GCF_002910315.2 Salvelinus sp. IW2-2015 | reverse complement strand
TTCTTTTATTTCGCGCCAGAGTACTCGTCGCCAATTGGAACGTGTCATTGTATATATAAAATGCAACTCCGTGCTAAAGGCGTCACTACAGATCCAGGTTCGATCCCGGCCTGTATCACAACCGTCCGAGATCTGGGAGTCCCATTAGGCGGCGCCACAATTGCCCAGCGTCGTCTGGGTTTAGGGGAGGGTTTGGCCGAGTAGGTCATGTAAAATAAGAATTTGTTTTTTAACTGACTTGTCCTTATTAAATATAAAATAATTGCTTAAATATTTATTCAGAAGTAAGAACACTAACAAACACTCATTCCCATACCGGGAGTCGAACCCGCGGCCGCCTGCGGTGAAAAACCAGGAATCCTAACGCTAGACCATATGGGGATGCTGCTACACCTCCCCAATATAGCAGTCATCTAATGTTCACAGAAGAGAAAGGGAGTGACAAAGCCGTTGATAGGGCTTTACCTACCACCACACAACACCCAGTCCCTAAAAGCCGATTTTATGCTTGGTCCCTTACAATGCCGAGCAGGAGGCTCTGTATGGAGGGTGCTGGCTAATTGCGCCTCTGGAGGCCTTTGCTGAGGCGAAATCAAAGCGCTGTACCACATCGCTGTTGCACCTTTCCAAATGTTGTACCCCAATTTGCCCGGAGTCTCCCCATAGGCCAGAGGAGGCATTGAGAGAGCCCAAACTCGGAAGGAAAATCTGTTTCCCTCCAGCAGGCTGGCAGGCTATTTCATTTTTCTTAGTAGACTCGCATAAGACGTTCCTTTATATAGAGGTCATGGAGGAGAGTGTCCAAAAAGCTTATTTTGCTATGTGAGCGTTTTATTTGCACTCGAATAAGAAATTTCGTAATTCTTAAATTGTTGCGAGTTTACTGCCGTATACGAGGACACGTGACATTCCCGACAACTTTTGAGAAAAAACACTTAATAGCGCAGTTGTCTCGAGTTTTCATATTTCATGACATGAGTCTAGTAGCATTAGCGTCTCTCTCCATTGAAAGTGCCCTGAACTCTCTGCAGAGACCGCATTCACAGCGGTACCACCAAATAAACATATGGACGGATTTGTATGCAATCTACTTGCGAAATTACCTGCAGCTTAACAAAAAAATTGTGTTTTTTTGGACACAGTATTTTCAGGACACTGCCAATTATATCTACTAATTATTAATTAATTATATCTTATAATTATATCTTAATATATCTTTTACCATTAACTCTGCATTTGTTGGGGAAAAAGACCATAAGTAGGCCAAAAGCGTTTTCCACTGTTAGTCAACACCAGTTGTTTACGAAGGTATTGTGGAACAAACAAAAATGTATTTGGTTTGAGTTCTACTGTACTCTGTCTTCGTCTGAGTTTCTTACTTGTTTACTCTGTCTGACTGAGTTCTACTGCTCACTTCTGTCTGTCTGAGTTTCTACTGTTACTCTGTCTGACTGAGTTCTTTACTGTACTTCTTGTCTGAATGAGTTCTACTTGTACTCTGTCTGACTGAGTTCTACTGTTACTCTGTTCTGAATGAGTTCTATGTTTACTCTGTCTGACTGAGTTCTACTGTACTCTGTCTGACATGGTTCCTACCGTACTCGTGTCTGACTGAGTTCTCACTGTGCACTCTGTCGTCTGATTCTACTGCTACTCTGTCTGAACTGAGTCTCTACTGTACTCTGGTCTGACTGAGTTCTATTGTACTCGTCTGACAGTTCTACTGTACTCTGTCCTGACTAGTTCTACTTGTTACTCTGTCCATGCAGTTTTTTGTGCTGGACAAAAACTGCCTGGAAGCTCCTCAGTGGTAAACTCCTCCCTCCTTCAAATCCAGTGGTGCAACCAGTGGGAACAAATCTTCCAGGCCAATCAGGGCGTTGCCAGCACCTGGCTCTTTGCTTTGTCTTTAGACCGAGTGAAACGGAGCACTTTATAAACACCACCAAGACCCAAGGAAACCTTCATCTTTGTGATCAGGTGACTGTGCAATCCAACGCCCTCCACAAAAACTGTGAAAAGACAGCGCGATAAGCGCCATATTGGCCATGCTTGACTATACTGAACTTAAGCAATGCCACTGCTAATGATTACTCTGGAAAACGACAGGACTCTTAACTCTTAACTTTGCATAGGACTTTTGGCAGTGCAGTGTATTTATAACTTCAAATGTTGTTTGGTGGGGTATTAAAGGAAAAGTAAGAAGAGCCAAACATTCATTGTGACAAAAGAGAACTTGTTTGAAATGGTTAAAAGTATAATTTAAAACTTTGTAGATCTTATGTAACCAAGTTCCTTAATCAGTAACCAAATGGTATAGTCTAAAAAATCTTTGGCCTAAAAAAATGACAAAGATTTGTCTTGCTTAAAACTACTTGATTTAGAAAATAAATGTAATTTTTACTAAACAAAATATTTTGAATATTTTGGCCTAAAATGCAACATTTTAGATACAAAATATACTTATTTCTGCTCATTTTTTGCATTTAAAATGCGTGGGTTTCTATTTTTGCGGAAAACAACTTTGCTTTAAAAGTGGAAACTTGTATTTTATAATGGCAGAAATGTGTTTATCTGAGCGTGAATGTGCCGCATTAATTTTGTCTGTATTTAATTTTAGGCTGTCAACTCAAATAATAACTTGTATTTGTCATCTCTTTTTTGAGGTTTCTTCACCTGTTTACTGCCAACCAAAGAATGGTAAATAAAAAAAAGACAAACAACTGATTCCATGCTGTTTATTGAGCTTGCAAATCCCAGTTAAAAAATCTTTCATGTGGCAGGACTGTCCTTTCAAGTGGGGAATTGCCACAAGAAAGAGGTTCAAAACTTGACAGCTTCTACTGTACTCTGTCTGTCTAGTTCTACTGTACTCTGTCTGACTGAGTTCTACTGATACCTCTGTCTGACTGATTCTACTGCTACTAATGTCTGAAAATGAGTTCTAACTGTACTCTGTCTGTCTGAGTTCTACTCTACTCTGTCTGGACTGAGTTCTTACTGTACTCTTGTCTGACTGAGTTCTACTGTACTCTGTCATGTCTGAGTCTACTGTACTCTGTCTGACTGGAGTTCTACTGTACTCTGTCTGACTGAGTCTCTACTGTACTCTGTCTGAATTGAGTTTACTACTGTACTCTGTCTGAATGAGTTCTACTGCTACTCTGTCCTGACTGAGTTCTACTGCTTACTCTGTCTGACTGAGTTCTACTGCTACTCGTCGAATGAGTTCATACTTGTACTCTGTCTGACATGAATTTCTACTGTACTCTGTCTGAATGAGTTCCTACGCTACTCTGGTCTGAATGAAGTTTCTCACTGTACTCTGTCTGACATGAGTTCTCACTGTACTCTGTCTGACTGAGTTCTACTGTACTCTGTCTGAATGAGTTTCTACTGTACTCTGGTCCTGACATGAGTTCTACTGTTACTCTGTCTGAATGAGCTTTCTACTGACTCTTCTGAATGAGTTCTACTGTACTCTGTCTGACTGAGCTTCTTACTGTTACTTGTCTGAATGAGTTCTACTGTACTCTGTCTTGACTGAGTTCTACTGTACTACTGTCTGACTGAGTTCTACGTACTCTGTCTGACTGGAGTTCTTTACGTGTACTCTGTCTGACTTGAGTTTTATACGTACTCCTCTGTCTGACTGGAGTTCTACTGTACTCTGTCTGACTGCAGTCTCCTTACTGTACCTCTGTCTGGAAACTGAGTTCTACTGTACTCTTGTCTGACTGCCCAAACCTTTTCCATAGTGGGTGAGGCAAGAACTTCTGAGTGTATTAAACCAAATAGAGGAAACAAACCAGACTGTGCTACAACAGGAAGTACATGGCCAGAAGAGAGAGAGAGAGAGATGTTTATAACTGGTTGTCTCTCCTCGGTCCGTCAATTATATTCAAACATCCTGTCCTCCCCTCTCCGCCTCCATCTCGCCCTCCGTCAGTCATGCTGTCCGTACTTGGGTAGAGCACATCTTCCTCCCTGGTTCCTCGTCACCCTCATTCAGTGTCCTGCAGAATGGTGAGAGATTAATCAACTTTATATTACTTTAAATACTCATATATAATTTATGACAGTTTTTATTGTTATATTTCAAGGCTACGAAGTACCAATTGCATAAATTTAATATACACTATCATATACAAAAGGCAATGTCGACACCTTTCAAATTAGTGGATTCGGCTTATTTCAGCCCACAGCTGTTTGCCCTGACGTGTGCTATAAAATCTGAAGCTTTCACAGCCGCACAACTCCCATAGACAAACATTGGCAATAGAATGGCCTGCTACGAAGAGCTCAGTGACGCCCACAACATGGCATCGTTCACAGGATGCCACCTTCATCCAACGAGTCAGTTTGGTCAAATTTTCTGCCCCAGTCGACCTGTAAGTTTGTTATTGTGAAAGTGCGAAACGTCTAGCAGCCACAACGGACATCGGCCACGAAAAGGTAGGCCACCACAAAGCTCACCAGAACGGGACCGCCGAATCTGAAGTGCAGTAGCATTTGTTACAAATCCTCTGTCCTCAGTTGCAACACTCAGTACCTGATGGAAACAACTTATAGCCGCCAATAAACTGCTTGTCACGGAGCTTCATGAAATGGCGTTTCCATGGTTGAGCAGCCGCACACAAGCCTAAGCAAATCCACCATGCGTAAATTGCACACACGTCGGCTGGCAGTGGTCTTTGTAAAGCTCGCCACCATTTGGACCTGGATCAGTGCAAACGCGTTTCTCTGGGCGTGATGAATCACGCTTCACCATCTGGCAGTTCGATGGACGAAATCTGTGCTTTGACGATGCCAGGAGAACGCCTAACTGCCCAATGCCATAGTGCCCCAACTTAAAGTTTTGGTGGAGGAGGAATAATGCGTCTGGGGCTGTTTTTCATCGTCAGCCCCTTAAGCTTCCAGTGAAGGGGAAATCTTTAACGCTACAGCCATACAATGACATTCTAGACGATTCTTGTGCTTCCAACTTTGGTGGCAAAAACACCATTCCCGTTTCAGCTTTTTTTTTTTCAGCTTTAGTTTTTTTTACTGCTAAAATCTATGCATGGTAGTTGGTGACATGTTCTCTGATGTTAGTTTTTACTGTTTTAAAATGTATTGCCATGGTAGTGGTGACATGTCTCTCTGTTAGTTTTTACTGTAAAATGTATTATTTAGTAAGTTGGTGACATGTTCTCTGTTAGTTTTTACTGTAAAATTATTATTAGTACAGTGTGGACATGTTCTCTGTTAGTTTACTGCTAACAATGTACTCATAGTAAGTTGGCTGACATTTCTCTGTTAGTTTTCTACTGCTAAAAATGTATTATCAGTAGTGCCGTGACATGTTCTCTGTTAGTTTTTACTGTAAATGTATGCATAGGTAGTGCGTGACATGTTCATCTCTCTCCCCAATATAGCAGTCATCTAATGTTCACAGAAGAGAAAGGGAGTTGACAAAGCCGTTGATAGGCTTTACCTACCACACACACACCAGTCCCTAAAAGCCGATTTATGCTTGRTCCTACAATGCGAGCAGGAGGCTCTGTATGGAGGGTGTGGCGTAATTGCGCCTCTGGAGGCTTGCTGAGGCGAAATCAAAGCGCTGTACCACATCGCTGTGCACTTTCCAAATGTTGTACCAATGCGGAGGTCTCCCCATAGCCAGAGAGGATGAGAGAGRCCCAACTCGGAGGAAAATCTGTTTCCCTCCAGCAGGTGGCGGTATTTCATTGTTTYAGTAGACTCGCAAAGACGTTCTTTATATAGAGGTCATGGAGGAGAGTGTCAAAAGGCTTATTTGCTATGTGAGGTTTATTTGATCGAATAGAAGTTTCGTAATTCTTAAATTGTTGCGAGTGTACTGGTATACGTAGGACACGTGACATTCCCGACAACTTTGAGACAAAAACACTTAATAGCGCAGTTGTCTCGAGTTTTCATATTCATGACATGAGTCTAGTAGCATAGCGTCTCTCTCCATTGAATGCCGTGTGAGCGCCCTGAGAGAGACCGCATCACAGCTGTACTACCAATACATATGACGGATTGATATGAATCTACTGCGAAATTACTGCAGTAAAAAAAAAAGGGTGTTTTTTTGGACACATTATTTCAGGACACTGCAATTATATCTTACTAATTATTAATTAATTATATCTTATTAATTATATCTTAATATATCTTTACCATTAACTCTGCATTGTTGGAAAAGGACCAGTAAGTAGGCCWAARCGTTTCACTGTTAGTCAACACCAGCTGTTTACGAAGTATGTGACAAACAAAAATGTATTTTGGTTTGAGTTCTACTGTACTCTGTCTGGCTGAGTTCTACTGTACTCTGGCTGAATGAGTTCTACTGTACTCTGTCTGACTGCAAACCTTTTCCATAGTGGGTGAGGCAAGAATTTCTGAGTGTATTTCCATAAACCAAATAGAGGAAACAAACAGACTGTGTAACAGGAAGTACATGGCAGAGAGAGAGAGAGAGAGAGAGAGATTTTATAACTGTTGTCTCTCCTCATCCGTCATTACATTCAAACATCCTGTCCTCCTTCTCGCTCCATCTCTCCCTCCGTCAGTCATGCTGTCCGTAGTGGTAGAGCACATCTTCCTCCTGGTCCTCGTCACCCTCATCAGTGTCCTGCAGAATGGTGAGAGAATTAATCAACTTTATATACTTTAAATATATATTTTTTATGACAGTTTTTATTGTATTTCAGCTAGGAAGTACAATTGGCATAAATAATATACACTATAYATACAAAAGAATGTCGACACCCTTTCAAATTAGTGGATTCGGCTATTTCAGCCACAGCTGTTGCTGACAGGTGTATAAAATTGAGCWCACAGCCRYRCAATCTCCATAKACAAACATTGGCAATAGAATGGCCYGTACTGAAGAGCTCARTGACKYWCAACATGGCATCGTCACAKGATGCCACCTTTCCAACGAGTCAGTTTGTCAAATTTCTGCCCCAGTCGACTGTAAGTGTTGTTATTGTGAAGTGGAAACGTCTAGGAGCAACAACGRYTCRGCYRCRAARWGGTAGGCCACACAAGCTCACAGAACGGGACCGCCGAATGCTGAAGTGCGTAGCATGTTAAAATCATCTGTCCTCAGTTGCAACACTCAGTACCGATGGAA
>NW_019943468.1:163593-167373 GCF_002910315.2 Salvelinus sp. IW2-2015 | reverse complement strand
ACGCACTGTTCCTCTCCCCGCACTCGCCTGAGGTGCGTGTCCTTAGCCGGTACCTCCAGGTTCCCGTACCACGCACCAGGCCTACAGTGCGTCTCAGCCGGCCAGAGTCTGCGTCTGCCAGCGGCGCCTGAACTGCCCGTCTGCCCAGCGGCGCCTGAACTGCCCGTCTGGCCCAGCGGCTGCCTGAAACTGCCCGTCTGCCCAATCGGCGGCCCTGAACTGCCCGTCTGCCCAGCGGCGCCTGAACTGCCGTTCTGCCAGCGGCCGCTGAAACTGCCCGTCTGCCCAAGCGGCGCCTGAACTGCCCGTCTTCCAGCGCGCCTGACTGCCCGTCGCCCAGCGCGCCTGAACTGGCCCTCTGCCCAGCGGCGCTACTGCCCGTCTGCCATACGCCGTCTGGAACTGTCCGTCTGCCATGAGCCTGCAAAGCCGCCCGTCTGCCATGAGCCTTGCAAAGCCGCCCGTTGCCATGAGCCGCTGAGCCGTCCGCCAGACAGGAGCCGCTAGGCCGTCCGCCAGACAGGAGCCGCTAGAGCCTCCGCCAGCAAGGATAGCCAGAGCCTTCCGCCAGACCGGATCAGCCAGCAGCCTTCCGCCAGACCGGATCAGCCAGAGCCGGCCTTCCCGCCAGACCGGGATCAGCCAGAAGCCTTCCGCCAGACCGGATCAGCCAGAGCCTTCCGCCAGACCGGGATCAGCCGAGAAGCCTTCCGCCAGACCGGATCAGCCAGAGCCTTTCCGCCAGACCGGACAGCCAGAGCCTTCAGCCACCATGACCAGCCAGAGCCGTCAGCCAGCCATGACCAGCCAGAGCGTCAGCCAGCCATGACCAGCCAGAGCCGTCAGCCAGCCATGACCAGCCAGAGCCGTCAGCCAAGCCATGACCAGCCCAGAGCCAGCCACCAGGATCCGCCAGGCAGTCCGGAGCTGCCCCGTCCCTCAGCCCGGAGCTGCCGTCCCTCAGCCCGGAAGCTGCCGTCCTCAGCCCGGAGCTGCCGTCCTCACGCAGTTTGCGTGTTGCCCCTTATCCCGGTGCTGCCCCTTATCCCGATGCTGCCCCTTCAGTTAGGTGGGTTTAGTTTGGAGGGTGTTATTGGGGGGGGATACGAAGCGGGGAGTGACTATGGTGGTTGGGGACAGCGTCCAGAGCCGGAGCCACCACCTGTGACAGATGCCCACCCAGACCCTCCCCTAGACTTTTGGTGGTGCGTTCGGAGTACGCACCTTGAGGGGGGTTATGTCACGTTCCTGACCTATTTTTAGTTATTTTGATTATGTTTAGTTGGTCAGGGCGTGAGTTGGGTGGGCATTGTATGTTGTGTGTGTTTTGGTTAGTCTATGGGTGTTGTATGTGTATGGGATTAGAGTATTGTTAGGTTGTCTAGTTATGTCTATGGCTGCCTAGATGGGTCTCAATCAGAGACAGCTTCATTCATTTGTCTCTGATTGGGAGCCATATTTAAGGTAGCCAGAGCAGTAGGCTTTTGTGGGTAGTTGTCTTGTTTAACGTTTGTTGCTTGTCTGGGCACTTGCGTTATTTAGCTTCACGATCATTTGTTGTTTGTTTGTTTAATAGTGTTTCGTTTCAGTGTTCATCTTCGTTGTTTAATTAAAAAGAAGATGGCTTATTTTCCTCATGCTGCGTTTTGGTCCGTCTCTCCTCCACACGATCGGACATAACATTCTAGATATTCTGTGCTTCCAACTTGGTGGCAACAGTTTGGGAAGACCCTTTCCTGTTTCAGCTAGAATGGATGATAGTAGTGTGTGGCATGTTCTCTGTTTGTTTTTACTGAAATGTATTAAAGTATGGTGACATTTCTCTGTTTGTGGTTTTTACTGTAAAATGTATTATAGTAGTGGTGACATGTTCTCTGTTAGTTTTTACTGTAAAATGTATTATAGTAGTGGTGACATGTTCTCTGTTTTCATCATTGAACCTTTCGGATGATGCTTTCAGTTGAATAATATGGCTTGCTTTGGAATGGCCGTATATCAGTTGATAATCAACAATGTTTCTTTGATTCTCTGATCGATGATGAAATATACATTTCTGACCATTGGTGTTTTTTTTTTTAATCTGTCGTGTGATTTCCAGCTTTCTTTGCAACAAAGGTAGAGAGGGAGGGTAAAGAGCACCATGCCAACACTTCTGCTTTTGAGAGAAAGTGAGTTTCTATCACGTACACCATGCATGCACACACTTCAACTGTTCAACGTACGCAAACCTGGTCTGAGAGCATTTCGGATTATTCTGTACTTTAATAAAATCCTAGACACTCCATTTTAGTATTATATGCACAACGATAGTCTTTCCCTGTGTATTTACAATATGAACTAAGTCATAACAAGGACTTATATTAGACTATCTGAATTACTGGGCTATGTCAACCAATAGGCTAGACGTAGTGTGAAGAGAACACAGTTGTAGAGACTTGCACAATATTCTCTTTCGCTACGTTTTATAGGCTACCTTTTAGGAGTTGGACGGATACAATCAATCAATCAATCAATCAATCAATTTTATTTTATATAGCCCTTCGTACATCAGCTAATATCTCGAAGTGCTGTACAGACACCCAGCCTAAAACCCCAAACAGCTAGGATACAATACAAGGATACAAGTATGGGTGATCAATATTTTATTTCTAGGCAGTGTAGTAAACTATAACTTAATCATATTTTAGGAAGTACCTTTCCTTTGAAAGATAACTGTCCCGTGCTTCTCGTGCTTCATAACCAACTCTAATTACACACGTGCACCTGATCTGTTTTTTTCAAGTTTTAAATGTAACCTTTATTTAGCAAGGCAAGTCAGTTGACAACAAATTCTTATTTCCAATGACGGCCTACCGGGGAACAGCGGGTTAACTTATCTACCAGGTACGGATACTGAGCTTCAAGCAGCAAGAATGAGGACAGTGGACACTTGCACTTTCTCTTGAGCTACGATTAGCATATAGGATATAGCCTACCTTTCAGGAGGACGATTAGCATATAGGATATAGGGACTACTTCTCTGATAGTTGGGTTTGGGAGATCAATGCAACTGGTAAACTCAACAAAAATAGAAACGTCCATTTTCAGGACCCGTCGTTCAAAGATAATTCATAAAAATCCAAATAACTTCACAGATCTTCATTGTAAAGGGTTTAAACACTGTTTCCCATGTTTGTTCATGAACCATAAACAATTCAGAGAACATGCACCTGTGGAACGGTCGTTAAGACAATAATATCTTGGTTGGCTATATCCTATATGCTAATCGTCCTCCTGGAAGGTAGGCTATATCCTATATGCTAATCGTCCTCCTGAAAGGTAGGCTATTCCTATATGCTAATCGTCCTCCTGAAAGGTTGGCTATATCCTATATGCTAATCGTCCTCCTGAAAGGTTGACTATATCCTATATGCTAATCGTCCTCCTGAAAGGTTGGCTATATCCTATATGCTAATCGTCCTCCTGAAGGTTGGCTATATCCTATATGCTAATCGTCCTCCTGAAAGGTTGGCTATATCCTATATGCTAATCGTTCTCCTGAAAGGTTGGCTATATCCTATATGCTAATCGTTCTCCTGAAAGGTTGGCTATATCCTCTATGCTAATCGTCCTCCTGGAGGTAGGCTATATCCTGTATGCTAATCGTCCTCCTGGAAGGTTGGCTATATCCTATATGCTAATCGTCCTCCTGAAAGGTTGGCTATTATCCTCTATGCTAATCGTCCTCCTGGAGGTAGGCTATATCCTGTATGCTAATCGTCCTCCTGGAAGGTTGGCCCT
>NW_019943468.1:155891-161399 GCF_002910315.2 Salvelinus sp. IW2-2015 | reverse complement strand
TAAGAAGTCATACCAAAGATCATTTTGCTATTTGATTTTAGAATTTTAACCCCTTGAAGTATACGGCCAGCCCCAGAGTGGGATACGGCCAGCCTCAGAGTGGGATACGGCCAGCCTCAGAGTTGTGGATACGGTCAGCCCCAGAGTGTGATACGGCAGCACCCAGAGTGGGATACGGTCAGCCCAGATGGGATATGGCCAGCCCCAGAGTGTGATACGGTCAGCCCCAGAGTGTTGATTACGGTCAGCCCCAGAGTGGATATGGCCAGCCCCAGAGTGGGATATGGCCAGCCCCAGAGTGTGATACGGTCAGCCCCAGAGTGTGATACGCCAGCCCCAGAGTGTGATACGGTCAGCCCCAGAAGTGTGATACGGCAGCCCCAGATGTGATACGGTAGCCCCAGAGTGTGATACGGTCAGCCCCAGAGTGTGATACGGTCAGCCCCAGAGTGTGATAGTCAGCCCAAGGTGTGATACGGCCAGCTCCAGAGTGAGATACGGTCAGCCCAGAGTGAGATACGGTCAGCCCCAGAGTGGGTACGGCCAGCCCCAGAGTGTGATACGGCCAGCCCCAGAGTGAGATACGGTCAGCCCCAGAGTGAGATACGGTCAGCCCCAGAGTGGGATATGTGCCAGCCCCAGGAGTGGATATGGCCAGCCCCAGAGTGTGATACGGTCAGCCCCAAGTGTGATACGGCCAGGCCTCAGAGTGGGATAAGGCCAGCCCCAGAGTTGAGATACGGCCAGCCCCAGAGTCTGATACGGCCAGCCCCAGAGTGAGATACGGTCAGCCCAGAGTGGATATGGCCAGCCTCAGAGTGGGATACGGTCAGCCCCAGAGTGTGATACGGCCAGCCTCAAAGTGGATAAGCCGCCCAGAGTGAGATACGGCCAGCCCCAGAGTAGGATACGGCCAGCCTCAGAGTGGGATGCGGCCAGCCCCAGAGTGGGATGCGGCCAGCCCCAGAGTGGGATACGGCCAGCCCTAGAGGGGATCGGCCAGCCCACAGAGTGGGATGCGGCCAGCCCCAGAGGTGGGATGCGGCCAGCCCCAGAGTGGGATACGGCCAGCCCCAGAGTGAGATACGGCCAGCCCCAGAGTGGGATATGGCCAGCCTCAGAGTGGGATGCGGCCAGCCCCAGAGTGGGATGCGGCCAGCCCCACAGTGGGATACGGCCAAGCCCAGAGTGGGATACGGCCAGCCCAGAGTGGGATTACGGCCAGCCCCAGAGTGAGATACGGCCAGCCCCACAGTGGGATACGGCCAGCCCCAGAGTGGGATACGGCCAGCCCCAGAGTGGGATACGGCCAGCCCCAGAGTGGGATACGGTCAGCCCCAGAGTGGGATACGGCCAGCCCCAGAGTGGGATATGGCCAGCCCCAGAGTGCGATACGGCCAGCGCCCAGAGTGGGATACGGCCAGCCCCAGAGTGGGATAAGGCCAGCCCAGAGTGAGATACGGCCAGCCCCAGAGTGTGATACGGCCAGCCCCAGAGTTGGATACGGCCAGCCCCAGAGTGGGATACGGCCAGCCCCAGAGTGGAAGAGGATGAAATTCCTGGAGCAGGAGGGACTGGCATGGCGTTGCGCCGGCGGGATGAAGGAGCATGGTGTGACCAGAGGAGAATGGACGTGGCGGGGCCTAGAAGAGAGACTGAAGAGATCTCACTCAACTCTCTGTTTAAAACGATTCCATATAGCTTAGTAGTACCCCCTTCCCTTAGACAGGGCTTGGACTATTATGGGTTAAGTAAATAAATGTTCTCTCAACAGTCCACAAAAGAAAAACAGACAAAACAATACATCAAACCCCCCCCCCCCCCAAAATGGTGAGCCAGAGCGTGTGGCCAGGTGCTAGGGGGGGAGGTGCTTCCCACCCAGGCAGAGGGGTCATGGGTCATGGGTCATGGGTGACAACTGTTGGAAGTGGTTCCACTGTGTGGGGTGAAGTGTTAATTTTTTATTTAATTAAAGTTATAGTTGTTATTTAATACAAGTCATAGTTGTTATTAATACAAGTTATAGTTGTTATTTAATACAAGTTATAGTTGTTATTTAATACACTTTAATTTTACACAAAAATACTGTGTGGCTCTTAATTCTGTGTAAGGATAAGGTCCATTGTTGAAGTGGAAATGGTTATTGGAATAAGCAACAGTAAAAATGACCCCAGTACTATCATTATTGTTGTTGATATAATAACTATTGCTATTAATTACTATTAATCAAAGATTGTTTAAATATAATCAAGGCTTTAGGAAACAAATACCAACACCTTTTTGCTTGTTATGTTGCTTTTTTGGGTCTTGTTCTTGAGAGTAGTACAGATAAATATCCACAGGGTGGCGACATTCTCTAAATAATGACAATTTGGTCAATATTCTTCATTGTTGATCACTGGAAACGACCCATGCCATCGGACATTTTACAAAACAATCAGATGAAGTAGATAATGCAAGCAAAAAATACACCCGTTTTCAGAACCCCTATTTGCACGTTAATCAATCAAGTTATTTTGTTTTATTACAAACACATATAGACATGGTTTATTTACATTTGAGAACCTGGAAATAGTGTCGGCAAGAGGTCTCCGTAACGCCGTCTAGCTCATAAATGTTAATACAAATAAAGCGGTGTCCACGTTGATCGCGGTGTCCACATTGATCGCGGTTGATYGCGGTGTCCACATTGATCGCGGTGTCCACATTGATCGCGGTGTCCACATTGATCGCGGTTGATTGCGGTGTCCACATTGATCGCGGTTGATTGCGGTGTCCACATTGATCGCGGTGTCCACAACCTTTGGGGTCCGCTGAAATTGAAATGGGGTCCCCTGAGAAGATCTGTAATCCTAGAAGAAAAATAAAGAAGTATAGAATACAACCTTTTAGTGTCAATTAAGGACCATTTATAGTTTTAGAATGTAATTTCATGTCATTATTTTGTGACGGAACAGCCCTGTGGTACCTAAAATGTAGTGAATATGACACCTGCCACCACTGGAGCAGCAGTCGGTATGTAACCTGACACCACTGGAGCAGCAGTCGGTGTGTAACCTGACACCACTGGAGCAGCAGCCGGTGTGTAACCTGACACCACTGGAGCAGCAGTCGGTATGTAACCTGACACCACTGGAGCAGCAGTCGGTGTGTAACCTGACACCACTGGAGCAGCAGTCGGTTGTAACCTGACCACTGGAGCAGCAGTCGTGTGTAACCTGCCACCACTGGAGCAGCAGCCGGTGTGTAACCTGAACACCACTGGAGCAGCAGTCGGTATGTAACCTGACACCACTGGAGCAGCAGTCGGTATGTAACCTGACACCACTGGAGGTCTTGATGGTAGAACAAGAAAGAAAACCAGTAGGCGGCAGGCAGAAAACTTTATTACAGATAACATGCATAATAGAATCCATATCAGTAGGAGCTGATCAGCCTATCAGACGGCTTCATCCCTCAGTAGGAACACATCAGCCTATCAGACGGCTTCATCCCTCAGTAGGAGCACATCAGCCTATCAGACGGCTTCATCCCTCAGTAGGACCACATCAGCCTATCAGACAGCTTCATCCCTCAGTAGGAACACAGCAGCCTATCAGACGGCTTCATCCCTCAGTAGGAGCACATCAGCCTATCAGACAGCTTCATCCCTATAGTTATATACATGAACGTGACCATGTCCCTGACCAACGGCAGTAGCTCAAACAGCTCCATAACCAACGCCGATGTCCACGTACCCCAGAACTCCCTCATCCCCAATAGAAATGCTCCTCCTCCTATATGTCCAGCTCGCCCGCTGAAACTCCTTCGTCTTCACCCAGGGTGCCGCTGGCGGGCTGGCAGGCCATCCCAAAATAGACAAAGCGAAGGAAATGTGTAAACAATTTGCTTATCACATTTGGTCAGGGTTTGAGAGGACACTGGGATAAGCCATCCTCACATAAAACAATAGCCCTGTACAAAATAACACATATTCTCTTATTAACATATATTTTATTTAACAAAAAAACAAAAAATATAAAACAATATAGACGCAACATGTAAAGTGTTCCTCATGTTCCATGAGCTGAAATAAAAGATCCCAGAAATTTCTCTCAAAATTTGTGCACCAATTTGTTTACATCCCTTTTAGTGATCATTTCTCCATTGCCAAAACAATCCATCCACATGACAGGTGTGGCAAATCAAGAAACCGATTAAACAGCATGATCATTACACAGGTGCACCTTGTGCTGAGGACAATAAAAGGCCACTCTGAAATGTGCAGTTTTTTGACAACATAATACCACATATTTCTCAAGTTTCAAGGGAGCGTGCAATTGGCTTGCTGATTGCAGGAATGTCCACCAGAGCTGTTGCAAGAAAAATGTAATGTTCATTTCTCTACCATAAGCCACGTTGTTTTAGAGAATTTGGTATTACGGCCAACCGGCCTCACAACCACAGACCACACCAGCCCAGGACCTCCACATCTGGCTTCTTCACCTGCAGGATCGTCTGATACAAGCCACCCAGACAGCTGATGAAACTCAGGAGTATTTCTGTCTGTAAGAAAGCTCTTTTGTGGGGAAAGAATTATTCTGATTGGCTGGCTCCTTTCTCCCCAGTGGGTGGGCCTGGCTCCCAAATGGGTGGGCTTATACCCTCCCAGGCCCACCCATGGCTGTGCCCCTGCCCAGTCATGTGACATCCTTAGATTAATAGGGCCTAATTAATTAATTTCAGTTGATTGAATTCCTTAWAYGAACTGTAACTCAGTAAAATTGTTGAAATTGTTGCATGTTGTGTTTATATTTTTGTTCAGTACATATTGTGTTAGATTTTCACAAAAAAATATTTGATGGCTTGCAATAATTATTATCCATTGTAAAGCACAATTCTGGGGCAGATTGTCACAGTCAATGCTGGAAGAAGACCAAAGTGCAGCGTGGTGAGCGCACATTTTCCTTTTTATTTAAAATGTCGCCAACAAAACAACAAACGAAAGAAACAACCGTGAAGCTTACAGGGCATTAGTGCCACAAACAAAGTTAACTTCCTACACTGAAAGGAGGGAAAAAGGGCTACCTAAGTATGATTCCCAATCAGAGACAACGATAGACAGCTGTCCCTGATTGAGAACCATACCCGGCCAAAACATAGAAATAAAGAAACATAGAATGCCCACCCCAAATCACACCCTGACCAAACCAAATAGAGACATTAAAAGGCTCTCTAAGGGCGTGACACAGATAGTGAATATTGTATTACTTTATCAATAGCACATGTAGGAGAAGTTTAGTGGAAAATAAGGATACCTATTTTAAATTTGATTTATTTCACTGTTATTTAACCAGGTAGGCCAGTTGAGAACAAGTTCTCATTTACAACTGTGACCTGGCCAAGATAAAGCAAAGCAGTGCGACACAAACAACAACACAGACTTACACATAAACAAACGTACAGTCAATAACACAATAGAAAAGAAAAATAGAAACATCTATGTACAGTGTAAATGTAGAAGAGTAG